>NC_133374.1:186211-297325 GCF_049309525.1 Garra rufa
AGTTAAGACATTTTATGCAAAATTGGATTAAAAATGCAAAGTAATATATATTTATTCCCATAATCAAGGTTATGTGATTCAAAAGACGGTGTAATTTTAGTATTATTTATTTATTTATTATTTATCATAGTAATTTAGTATTAATTTTAAATATTTTAAATTATTATTTTCAATTTTATTTTATTTCTAGTCCACTTCCTTAGTTTAAGTTTTAATAATTTTGATATGTAAATTGTTTTAATTTTATAATTTTTTATGTTATTTCTAAAAATAATAGTATTTTTCAGACTTGCAGAAGTTAAGAAATTTTATGCAAAATTTGAATAAAAATGCAAATTAATAAATATTTATTTCCATAATTTATTTTCCATTATTTTAGTATTATTATTTTTTTTTATTATTTACCATAGTAATTTAGTATTTATTAATATTTTTAATTATTATTTTTAATTTTCAATTGTATTTTCAATTTATTAATTTTATTTCTAGTCCACTTCCTTAGTTTAATTTTAGTCATTTTGATATGTGAATTGTTTGTATTTTATTTTATTTTATTTCTGAAAATATATCAGTATTTTTCAGACTTACAGAAGTTAAGACATTTTATGCAAAACTGGAATAAAAATGCAAATTAATAAATATTTATTTCCATAATCAAGGTCATGTGATTCAAAAGACAGTTTTATTTTAGTATTATTTATTTTTTAATAGTAATTTAGTATTTATTAATATTTCGAATTATTATTTTCAATTTTCAATTGTATTTTCAATTTATTAATTTTATTTCTAGTCCACTTCCTTAGTTTAAGCTTTAGTCATTTTTATGTGAATTGTTTTTATTTTATTTTATTATTTTATTATTTATAATTAACTGTTTTCAACATTGGTAATAATCATAAATGTTTCTTGAGCAGCAAATCAGCATATTAGAATGATTTCTGAAGGATCATGTGACACTGAAGACTGGAGTAATGATGCTGAAAATTCAGCTTTGATCACAGAAATAAATTACATTTTACAATATAGTCATATAGAAAAGAGCTATTTTAAATTCTAAAAATATATCAGTATTTTTACAGTTTTTACTGTATTTTTAATCAGATAAATGCAGTCTTGGTGAGCAGAAACATTACATTTCTAAGTATGAATTTAGAGTTTTGATGGATTCTGTAGCCGTATTCTAAAGCGTGACGTTCGGAGAGAGCAGGTCAGGTCACCTCACACAGACACACACGGTGGACCGGGACGGGCAGAGGTCACGCCACAGCGGGAGTCAAGAGCTGCGCATTTACCCGAGAACGTGGGGCAAAACGGGATTCCCACGGGCAGGGGTTTAGTACCTTGCATGGCATTGTGGGGCAGTTTGGGCACCGACTCCAGCTTTTCCCAGGCGTAGGTGGGCGTCGGGATGCCCTCGTCCGAACCACACAACAGCATCACGTCGCTGCCCACGTCTAGAGAACCCTGAATCCGACAGGAAGGGATGGATGGAGGAACTGCAGTACAGATAGAGAATTAAGATCAGCATTATATAATGTGTGCTTCATCAATCTGGGAAAAAAAAAAAAAAAAAAATATATATATATATATATATATATATATATATTTGATATAATATTTTATATTATTATTATTGATATATAACATATAAATATTTATTAATATAAAATAAATATAAATAAAATATAATACAAAATATTGGCAATGTTAGTTTTTATATAAATATAAAAAATGTTAGTAATATTTTATTTTCAGTGAAGTATTTTGGTTCTAATTTTTATTTACAGTGTAGTTAAAAAAATTCTATTTGATATAAGTTTTAGTAATTTTGATATGTAATTTTTTAAAATTATTTTATTTCTAAAAATATATTAGTATTTTTCAGACTTACAGAAGTTAAGACATTTTATGCAAAATTTAAATAAAAATGCAAATTAATAAATATTTATTTCCATAATCAAGGTCATGTGATTCAAAAGAATTTTATTATGATTTATTTATTTGTTTATTATATATATATATATATATATATATATATATATATATATATATATATAATAGAAGTTTTAAACAAAATAAAAATTATAACCAAAAATAATATAAAATAAATATAAATAAAATATACTAAAAAATATAATAAATATAAAAAATGTTGGTAATATTTTATTTTCAGAAGCATTTTATATTTTTATTTACACTGTTGTTTAAAATTTCTCTCTCTCTCTCTCTCTCTCTATATATATATATAATAGAAATTTCAAACAAAATAAAAATTATAACTGTAAAACTTTACTAAAAATAAAAAAGTACCAACTGGAAATTAAAAATTAAATAATAATATTTAAAAATAGAAATGTATAAACAAGCACCTTACAAAAAACGAAATATGTAAAAGTCAAAATATGAATAAAAACTATAATAGTAAATAAATAATATAAATAACAGCAAAATCAAATGAAAAATAAACCTAAATAGTTATATTAAAAAAACATAAAAATTACAAAAGCACTACATTTTTTTTAACTAAAATTAAAATGAAAGCTAAAAAGATATAAAAATTAAAGTTAATTTAAAATAAAAATATAAAACATATAATAGTAAACTAAAATTTGCTAAAAACACTGAAACTGAATAATACTCAATAAACTAAATTATAGAAACCTAAAATGCATAAAAAGTTAATTACAAAATTACTACAAATTAAACTGAAATAAAAGCTGAAAATATAAAACAAAAACTAATTCAAAACATAAATAAAAACTACAATAGCATATAAATAAAACTAAAATAAAATTTAATAAAAAATAAATTAAACGTAAATAGCAAATAATGACAAAAGCACGAAATGACAAAAAAGATCTAAAATTACAGTAAAAACTAAAATTTAGGGCCGGGACTTTAACGCGTTAATTTAGATTAATTAATTACACAAAAATAACGCGTTAAATTTTTTTAACGCATTTTAATCGCACTTAATTTTGCACCGCGGAACGTTTCTCACTGGATGAGTTTCAGCGGACCGATTATACTGGAGCACCAACTAGCGTTCAGACAAAGGAATGCGCATATCACCGCAGCACATCGAGCCTCAAGTATCACCTCAATGCTTTTAAAGAAGGTCTACCTACCTATAGGGTACCTGAATTTCTGAAATGTAGGCTAGTATATTTCTAAATATCCCAGTGTTTCCCCTACCATTATCTTAGGGGGGCGCGTTTACAATGTCTCCTCCAAGAAAACACGGACTGGATCGCGGACTCCATTCATAAAAACCGAATTTACTATAGCGCGGAATACCACGTAAATTCGTCGATTTTTGGACTGATAAATCAAAAGTTGTTCTGTCACTTAATTCAAATCGCGATATGGACTAGTATCTGTGAAAACTGAAATGCAAAAAGACCGTTTTAATATGAATCCTGCATGTAAAGTTTGCCTCTGTATATTAGAATGGCAGAGACGCTTTTTTTTTTACTGCACGCGTGATGCTCCCGTTAATTTTTGGCATTAGCATCTCAAATGAACAGATAGACTCAATCTCCAAAGCTACTGTCAGTGTCACTTTTACCGTTTCATTTGAGAAAACTAGCATCATATCATACTTTACACACAGAAACTTCACGGCAACCTGTCAAAATAAAAGTACGGTTTAACATGAAACAGAACAATATTCCTATTTAAATAATTGACAAAAAACAATATGATATGATAAAAAAATAAATATAACAACAAGATTAACCACTTAATTGTAGAAAAAAAACTACGATTTTTATTTAAATATTAAATTATTATTATTTATTGTTTTTAACAGCAAACCTCTGTTTGTTTGCCAAAAATTAAAAAGTTTTTTTTTTATTTGATTAAAAATAAATAAATGTTTATGCTTTCATTTGATTATGAGAAAAATTAAAACACAAGAATTTCTTTAGAAAAAAAAAATAGCAAAAGATTGTAAAGCCCTATTGTTCAAAATGTTAAAATAGAGAGTTTTGGATTTATTTTTTCACTGAGATAAATGTTTTCGTTACTACACAAAGTAGGGTAAAGTACCGAGAAAAAAAAAGTATGGAAACCTAGGGGAAACACTGTATCCTATTGCTACACTTAATGGCAATATTGCACTGGTCTGTTGGACTTGGTTGAACAAAAATAAACAATATTTTGTTGCTTAAGTTTATGTGTTCAGTCATTATTCAATGGTATACTAAAAATCCATATGAAAAAACTTACTTCTCACTGTTCTCAGGTCAAATATTTATATGCGATTAAAATGCGATTAATTTCGATTAATTAATTACAAAGCCTCTAATTAATTAGATTAATTTTTTTAATCGAGTCCCGGCCCTACTAAAATTCAAAACTAAAAATTCAAAACATAAATAAAATCTAAAATAGAAAATTAAAAACAAATGAAACCTAAATAGTAATATTTAAAAGAATAACAAATAAAACAACAAGCACATTGCACAATTACAAAAAGCCCTAAAATGAAAATTCATAAATAAAATATAAAAATTAAAGCTAATTCAAAATATAAATAATACTAATTGTATATAATTAACAAAATAATAATAAAACAGAATTTAAAATAAATGTAATCTAAATAGTAAGATTTAAAAAATAATTAAAAACAAGTACTAAAACATTACAAAACAAAAATGTAAATTTAAAATATAAAAATGAAAGCTAATTTGAAATATAAATAAATCTATAACAGAATATAAATAGCGTATTTAATCCAATTTTGCATTATTAATCTGATTTTGTGTCAAAATAAAGAGAAATATTAAAACTGTTTTTTATATTGATCTCTGGTGCATTCATCACATTGGAAACTGAAGGTCATGCTGCATTGCATCGTGGGATAAAGTAATACACACTGTGCTTTCCTGCATAAATGAAGAAAGTTCATGCACAACACACTTCTGTATATCCAGAAGACATATGAAGAGTAATATATGCGACTGGTCGTGTTGTGGGTGACTCACCCAGCACAGTGAGGCCGATGACGCCGATATTGCGCCCCCCGCGGTCGGGCAGGTTGTTGACCAGGCACTGGTACGTCCCCGTGTCCGACAGCTGCGTGTTATTGATGAAGATTGAGGCACTTGTGCTGGGCATGGTGGACACGAAACCCACGCGCCCGTTCATGTGATTGGCTAAACTGAACACCTGGCCGCCCTGATAGATGATCACCTGCACACAAACACAAACATAAGTCACGCTTCATCTATGCTTAATGCAAGTTTTCAGGTAATCACACAAAATGGCTATTAATTCATGTAAATGCATATTTAACATTAAGACCATGCATTTATTTATATAGCTCTTAAAGGATAAGGCCGTGTTCACACTTGGCGTCCTTTTCCAAACTGCCAGCGTCTGTTTTACATTCTAATCCTATGGAGTAAACCGTCTTTTCAAAAAAGCCCTAGCGCTTTTTTTAAACGCCACCGCCGGCGTCTTTTTCTGCAGCTCAGAGCGTCTTTTTAAGTTGAAAAAAGTTGAACTTTTTTGAAGAAAACGCCCTACGTCAAGCGCTTTTTTGACAGCTGACCGATGACAAGCGAGTAGCGGGACCTATCGTTTCCATAACAACAAAAACAACAAGAAAAAAAAACTGGAGAAGTTGCCGGTAAATAAACTTATCGTACTAGTTTCGGAGCACAAGGAGTTGTATGATATGAGTAAACAACTCTATCATAATATACATCACAAAGAGGCTCTTTCTCGACATTTCTTCACCACACAGCACTACGCTACTGTTGCAGCTGTTGTTATAGCAACTGAAGACGCACTCGGCTGCTTTTTGTAACAGAACGCTGCCAGCTTTTTTTTTTACTAAAAAAACGCCCTAGTCAACTTTTTCTTGTCAAAAAAGACGCCAAGTGTGAACGCGGCCTAACTGTTGCCAAAATGCAACCTGGGCTCTGTTTTTTTACTGTAAACGAGACAAACTTATATCTAAAAGCATAATTACGACAAACGAGCCGTTTTTGAGATTGACCGTGATTTAGTTTTGTGGTCAATGGCCGGTGAATGGGAGTAATAGGGGCATAACTTTGAGCGCATCAAAATCGATATTTTTACAACACTAAGAAGACTCGACACACCATGAAACTTTGCTGGAAGTATCGCCTGGGTCTCTACACATGAACTCCAGCATTGAGGACATTGTTTGAGTACACAGAGTTTTTGAACAACTCACTTTCACTGTTTGAGTTTCCGCTCGCAGCCGTCTTGCCAGTCAAGAAGTGTCCATCTCTGAATGCGAGGATGGATAGCTCCTAAAGCATATTTCCATGTAAATGCACGGCTAATTCGTTGTTTTGTCGCAGGTGAAAAACAATATTAACCTTCTAGTTGTAAAAAGAGCCTCATATAAGCCTAATATTTCGTCCATTCATTCGCATTCGGAGATCGACTCTTCTTGACTGGCAAGACGGCCGCGAGCGGAAACTCAAACAGTGAAAGTGAGTTGTTCAAAACCTTTCTTTTTAGTAAACTCTGTGTACACAAACAATGTTCTCAATGCTGGAGTTCATGTGTAGAGACCCAGGCGATACTTCCAGCAAAGTGTCATGGTGTGTCGAGTCTTCTTTGTGTTGTAAAAATATCGATTTTGATGCGCTCAAAGTTATGCCCCTATTACTCCCATTCACCGGCCACTGACCACAAAACGAAATCACGGTCAATCTCAAAAACGGCTCGTTTGTCGTAATTATGCTTTTAGATGTAAGTTTGTCTCGTTTACAGTAAAAAAAAAAAACAGCCCAGGTCGCATTTTTCCAATAGTTATCCTTCAATAAAGATTATTTCAAAGCATCTTCACAGTAAAAAATGTATTATCCAATTAATTTCAGTTCAGTTTTCTTCTCATCTGCTCATTGATATGACTGATAACATTTTCTAAATATCAATTGTCATTTAAACCCCAAATGAGCAGCCAAAGGTGACAGTGACCAATTACAAATCAGTAAGTAAATATTATTAAAAATATTCAATAAAAATTAAATATTAGTATTCTGATTTTGAAAGCTGAGTATTTCAATGCAAATAAAATTAAATCAAAGCTAAATTTGTAAATTTTACTATGTACATTTCTTAAATAGATGCAGAACCAAGGGTTTTCATGCAGTCTGTATGTTCCAGCTCCATTAAATGTGGAAAACTGCAGTGGAGGGCTATTTAAATTAACCAGACAATTAATAATTAATAAGAAGTATTAATTATGCCATGAAAAGCCACACATTTAAGAGAGGTTATTTTAGTATAATTGAAATACTATTTATACTTTTTGTTAATATTTTAAATTTGATTTTATTATTATATTTTAAGTGCTCGTTTAAATTTTAGTCAATAAAGTATTAGTTAATTTTAGTACTTTTTTTTTGTTTGTAGTGTGTTTGCCATTTTTATTTTTATTTTTTATTTTATTTTTATTACATTTTATTTATTTATTCTTATTCTTATTATATTAATTTTTTTCTTCCGATTTCAGTAATATTATAGTATGGAAGCCTGTTTCCGCCACTGAATAAAAAAAATAAAAAAAGGTAATTGCTACTTTTTATCTCGCAATTCTGACTTTTTTCTCAGAATTATGGGATATGAGTTACAAAGTCAGAATTGCAGGATATAATCTCACAATTGTGGGAAAAAAAGTCACAATTCTTAATTTTTTCTCACAATTGCGAGTTTGTATTTTGCAATTCTGACTTTTTTCTTGCAACTGTGAGTTTATATCATGCAATTGCAACTTTGTTTCTTAGAATTGCAAGATATAAAGTCACAAATCTCGATATTGCAAGTTTACATCTCACAGTTCTGACTTTTTTTCTTAGAACTGCAAGATATAAAGTCACAATTCTGACCTTATGATTCGCAATTGCAACTTTTTATCTCACAACTGCGAGTTTATATCACACAGTTCTGACTTTTTCTCAGAATTGCATCATATAAACTCACAATTCTGACTTTTTTTCATAGAATTGTGAAATACAATCTCACAACTGCAAGAAATAAAGTCAGAATTGCAAGATATAAACACAATTCTTAATTTTTTAAAGAGTTTACATCTTGCAATTCTGACTTTCTTCTTGCAATTGCGATATATATTATATTACACAATACTTAAGATTTTATTTCTTAGAATTGCGAGTTTATATCTCGCAATTCAGATTTTTTATCTCACAATTCTGAAAAATATAATCTTACAACTGCAAGAAATAAAGTCAGATTTGCGAGATATAAACTCTAAATTAAATTTTCTTCTCATGATTGCGAGTTTACATCTTGCAATTCTGACTTTTTCTTGCAATTGTGAGTTTATATCACGCAATTGCAACTTTGTTTCTCACAATTGCAAGATATAAAGTCACAATTCTGACCTTATAACTTGCAATTGTGACTTTTTATCTCACAATTCTGACTTTTTTCTCACAACTGCAAGTTTATATCTCACAATACTGACTTTATTTCTCAGAACTGCGAGTTTATATCTCACAGTTCTGACTTTTTATCTCCCAATTCTGACTTTTTCCCGCTATTGCAAGTTTACATCTCACATTTTGACTTTTTTCTCAGAATTGTAAGATATTGAGTCATAATTCTGACCTTATAACTTGCAATTGCGACTTTTTATCTCACAATTCTGACTTTTTTCTCACAACTGCAAGTTTATGTCACACAATACTGACTTTTTCTCGCAATTGCACGTTTATATCACACAATACTGACTTTATAACACGCAATTGTGAGTTTATATTTCACAATTCTGAAAAAAAAAAAAAAAGAATTCAGAGATAAAAAGTCGCAATAACCTTTTTTTATTTTTATTTAGTGGTGGAAAAAGGCTTCCATATGTTAGTACTTCAATTTAAACTAAAATAAAAATGAGAAATGTTGCCTTGGCTTTGAGTTGGTTTGAGTTTTTACATATATCTTATTTAAGTTAATATTTAAAAATAAAATTTATTTAAAGTGATCAAATTATTTAATATTATTAGTTAATATGTGACCCTGAACCACAAACCAGTCTTAAGTCGCTGGGGTATATTTGTAGCAATAGCAAAAAATACATTGCATGGGTCAAAATTTTAGATTTTTCTTTTATGCCAAAAATCATTAGGAAATTAAGTAAAGATCATGTTCCATGAAGATTTTTTGTAAAATTCCTACTGTAAATATATCAAAATGTAATTTTTGATTTGTAAAATGCATTGTTAAGAACTTAATTTGGACAACTTTAAAGGTGATTTTCTCAGTATTTTGATTGTTTTGCACCCTCAGATTCCAGATTTTCAAATAGATGTATCTCGGCCAAATATTGTCCTATCCTAATAAACTATGCATCAATCGAAAGCTTATTTATTGAGTATTCATATGATGTATACATCTCAGTTTTGTAAAATTTTACCTTATGACTGGTTTTGTGGTCCAGGGTCACATATATATTTAATGTCAAGTATGTCAATTGTAATTTTATTTACCAGTAAAAAGTTATATTTTTAAGACAAATTCTTTGTTTGTCTTCATTAGAACAACATGCACTGTTGAATCAATCACAATAAGAAAAGAAACATGAATTGAGAAAACAAATACAGTAAATTTTGATGTCTGATGTTAAAAAGCAAGTGTTCACAGGTATAAACCAGATGAAATAAGGATGCATTTTATTTTCCAAATTCTAAATTATTGAATGCATTTAATTATGCAACATTTTAAGCAAAGCTTTGGTCAGTCTCTGAGCGTCAGCATGTCCGTCAGACGCTCGTGTAAAAGAAGGGCTGCTGGAATATTCAACACTCACACACAGAGTATAAAGCATTTTTAAAGGACTTTGATCTTTGTTAGAAGCTGCTGTGATCTGCCACATTAAAAGAAACCTGCTTCTGTGTGTATGTGTGTGTGTGTGTGTGTGTGTGTGTGTGTGTGTGTGTGTGTGTGTGTGATCATGGGAGGGTTTCAATGGCCTTGGAGAGGCTGAATGATCTCACACACACACAAATAGTGTTTTGAGCAGCAGTAAATGATGCTCTCATGGACTCTGGCCTCTTACACACAAATGAACAGGCAGCACTTCAGCTGAGATGAATCAAGACGAGCCCCGCAGCCACTGTGTGTGTGTGTGTGTGTGTGTGTGTGTGTGATATGAGCTGTGTAATAGGAAAAGATGAGAGTGATGTATAGGTATATATGTCAGGAAAAGAAAAATGAGTGTTGCTCAAATGCATGTTATCAGCCGGCTAATTCTTCATCATAACGTCTCAATAGTGCGCATTATGGATGAGCTCTTATTAGTGCTGTTTGCCAAGTCATGCATCACTAGAGCTCACAGAAGCTCCTTACGATTTTCTGAATATTAATGATCTCAGCTATGAAAAGACGACAGTTACCAGTCACAAATCAGCATCTGGCCAATAATTTGACAAGTAGTTTGATTAAAAAAAAAAAAACAAAAAAAACAGTCTTAAGTAGCATGGGTATATTTATAGCAATTGCCAAAAGTACATTGCGTGGGTCAAAATGATCGATTTTTTTTAATGCCGAAAATCATTAGGATATTAAGTAAAGATCATGTTCCATTAAGATATTTTGTACATTTCCTTTCATAAATATATTAAATCTTAATTTTTGACTAGTAATATGCATTGCTAAGAACTTCATTTGGACAACTTTAAAGGTGATTTTCTCAGTATTTAGATTTTTTGTTGTTGTTGTTGTTTGTTAATTTTTTGTTCCTTTTGTTTTTTATTCGTTCTAGCTTTTGTTTATTCTTTTGTTGTAGTTTACTCATTTAATTTAATTTTTTTTCTTTGATACATTTTCTTAATATTTCATTGTTCACTCATTTGTAATTGCTTTTTTTCTGTTGTTTTTTTATTTGTTTCAGTTAGTTTTCTTCTGTTTGTTGAATTATTCTTTAATTAATTAATTAATTAATTAATTTGTTTGTTTTTATTTGTTTATTCTTGTGTGTATTTCTTCACTCCTTTGTAATTGCTCTTTTTTCTGTTTTTTATTTGCCAATTCTTCCATTTTTTCAGTTAATTTTTTTTTTATTATTTAATTAATTAATTAATTAATTTGTTTTTATTTGTTCATTCTTGTGTGTATTTCTTCACTCCTTTGTAATTGCTCTTTTTTTCTGTTGATTTTTATTTGCCAATTTTTGGGTTTATTTCTTCCGTTCTTTTTCTGTTTGTTGAATTATACTTTTAATGAATTAATTTATTCATGTTTGTTTTTATTTGTTTATTCTTGTGTGCATTTATTCACTCCTTTGTAATTGCTCTTTTTTCTGTTTTTTATTTGCCAATTCTTCCATTTTTTCAGTTAATTTTTTTTTTATTATTTAATTAATTAATTAATTAATTTGTTTTTATTTGTTCATTCTTGTGTGTATTTCTTCACTCCTTTGTAATTGCCCTTTTTCTGTTGTTTTTAATTTGCCAATTCTTCCATTTTTTCAGTTATTTTTTTCTGTTTGCATTATTCTTTCATTAATTAATTTTTTTTTCTTATTTGTTCATTACTGTGTGCATTTCTTCACTCCTTTGTAATTGCTCTTTTTTCAGTTGTTTTTTATTTGCCAATTTTTTTGTTATTTTTTTCTGTTTGTTGAATTATTCTTTAATTAAATAATTTATTCATTTGTTTGTTTTTATTTGTTCATTCTTGTGTGTATTTATTCACTCCTTTGTAACTGCTCTTTTTTTCTGTTGTTTTTTATTTTCCAATATTTCCTTTTTTTCAGTTATTTTTTTTCTGTTTGAATTATTATTTAATTAATTAATTAATTTATTTATTTTTTGTTTTTATTTGTTCATTCTTGTGTGTATTTTTTCACGCCTTCATAATTGCTTTTTTTGTTGTTTTTTATTTGCCAATTTTTCAATTTTTTTTCAGTTAGTTTTTTCAGTTTGTTGAATTAATCTTTAATTAATTAAATTGTTTGTTTGCTTTTATTTGTTCATTCTTGTATTTCTTCGCTCCTTTGTAATTGCTCTTTTTTTCTGTTGTTTTTTATTTGCCAATTTTTGGGTTTATTTCTTCTGTTCTTTTTCTGTTTGTTGAATTATTATTTTATTTATTTGTTTTTTGTTTATCTTTTGTTAACACTTTAATTATTTTTTGTTTGTTTTCTTTGGTTCTTTTTAATTTCTTTGTTTGTTAGTTCATATTTTTTCTCATTCTTGGTCATTCTTCAATTTTATTTTTTGCTCTCACATACATTTTTTCTTTCATTTTGTTCATTCTTTTATTTTTCCTCTACTCATTTGCATTTTTTTTTAAATTTAAGATTTCTGTTAGTAATCTGTCGCCTCCAAATAAATTTCTTAGCAATGCATATTACTAATCAAAAATTAAGTTTGGGGGTATGAATACTTATGCAATGTACTTATTTCAGCTTTTTTATTTTTAATAAATTTATGAAGGTGTGACAAAAAAAAAACTGATATATTTACAGTAGGAAATTTACAAAATATCTTCATGGAACATGATCTTTACTTATTATTTTTGGCATAATAGAAAATCTATCATTTTGACCCATACAATGTATTTTTGGCTATTGCTGCAAATATATCCAAACTACTTAAGACTGATTTTGTTCTTATTAAAAAAATTTAACTCATATTTGATAGATACACTGTCTTTCAATAATTCAAGTACTTTTCAAGCACCCCTTCAGGAATATTGCTATTTTGAAGGATTTTTTCAGGCCTTAAGTTTCAAAAAGTCAAATTCAAGAATTTTAAGCACCTTATATGAACCCTGAAAAAAAAAAAAAGAATTACTTGAAATAATAATAAACAAAATAAAACAATAAATAAATAATATTAAAAATATTATACTTATTTTATTTAATTTCAAAACTGAAATAAAAATTATTAATAATAAAAAACATTTTAAAAATAGTAAAAAAAAATATATAAAAACAGCAAAATTACAAAAACTTTAACAAAAATAAAAAATAAAAAATAGAAAACATTAAAATAAAAATGTTAATAGCATCTTAATGATACTAAAATAACACTAAAGAGCGAAAACTAAACAGATTTCCACACGCTGGATTCCAGTGAGACGAAAGGAGGTCATCATCTGTGTACAGATGGTCATCAGCACTAAGAACTGACTTGGCTTTGGCCACATCATGAGCTGCCAATCATTAAGCCCCTCCCCTTAACATCTCCTTTGCTCCGCCCTCCACTGCTCAGACTTCTCTATTATTGACTGCAGTCACTGATTCAGTCACTTCATAACATGTTTTTTGCATGAAACATGCACAAATGTGACAGAATCAAATATTCATATTTATAAAATATTCAAAATGATTTCTAGGAAGAAACGCATGCACTGGCTGAACTTGCAAATGAACAAAGCACAAAGGATTTGGCGTTGAACCTGTACACACACGTACATCTGCTGTACGTCTTAATCTGCCGCAGAACGCAGAAGATTACGGCAAACACAGACGGATGTGAAGAGATCGGGATCTGATCACAAGCAGGTCAGACGGGTTGATAGCATGTGTCTTTATGATAAGCTCAACATATGATAAAGACACACCGGCATAAATCCCTCACCTATATGAAACACTGAGCATGCTGGGATACAGCATGCAAAATAAATCCATGTAGGCACTGCAATTGCTGCTAAAAAACTTCTAAATTAACACTGTTGTCACAAGACTTCCTTAAAATGCATTCTTAATCTAATATTTCAAATAACGTAACTTCTGCAAGTCTGATCAAATAATGAGTCAAAAGGAAACCATTAAAACATTTAATGCAGTAGTTATTAGTATGCATTAGTCATAAAAACACTACAAAGCATTTTCAGCAACTAAAAAAAGCTAAAATAAAATATAAATATCAGATTTAAATGTTGCCTTGGCAATGAACTGAAATAACTAAGTTTAAGTTGATAATTACAATGAATAAAACTGCAATAAAAACAAAATAATGATTATTAATAATGACAAGTAAATTATAAATAATAATTATAAATAATGACAATTCAAAATATTAATGAATTATAGTGGTATATAAATAAATAAAAAAATATATATATATAAAACTTAAACTGATGAAATGGACTAGAAATTAAAATCTGAAAAGCTGAATAAAATAAAAACAAATCACACAAAATTACTTAAACTGATGAAGTGGGCTAGAAATAAAATAAAATAGTAAACAATTCACATATAATAATATTGAAAATAATAATTCAAAATAGTAATCAATATTAAATTACTGTAGAAAATAATAAATAAATAATACTAAAATAACACTGTTTAGCACTATGGTGAAATACAATAATGTCTTTTGCATCACATGACCTTGATTATGGGAATGAATATTTATTCGTTTAGCATTTTTAATCCAGTTTTGCATTAAATGTCCTTTTGCATAAAATGTCTGAATAATTACAAAAAATTAACGATAATAGAAATATTTAACAAAAAATTTATAAATACATAAAATAAAAACAATTCACATATTAAACAAATTATTAAAACCTAAACTGATGAAGTAGACTAGAAATTAAAATCTGAAAAGCTGAATAAAATAAAATAAAAATCACACAAAATTACTTCAACATAAACTGATAATGTGGGTTAGAAATAAAATAAAAATAAAAAAGTACTATAACTTTAGCTTTAAAATTAAAGCTAAAATTATAACAATAAAAGCCAATTCAAAATATGAATGAATATTAAAATGATATATAAATGACAAAAAATATATCAAACTTGAACTGATGAAACTGACTAGAAATAAAGTCTGAAAAGCTGGAAAAAACATATCACATAACAAAATTACTTAAACCTAAACTGATGAAGTAGACTAGAAATTAAAATCTGAAAAGCTGTATAAAATGAAAAAAAAAAAAAAAAAAAAATCACACAAAATTACTTCAACATAAACTGATGAAGTGGGCTAGAAATAAAGATAAATAAAAAAAAAAAAAAAAAAAAAAAAATAAGATAAAAAAATAAAAGTACTATAACTTCAACTTTAAAATTAAAGCTAAAATTATAACAATAAACCCAAACTTATGAAGTAGACTAAAAATTAAAATCTGAAAAGCTAAATAAAATAAAAACAAATCACACAAAATTACTTCAACATAAACTGATGAAGTGGGCTAGAAATAAAATAATATAAAACAAAATAAAGTACTATAACTTCAACTTTAAAATGAAAGAATTAAAGAACATTTTAAATTAAAATGACAACAAATATATAAAACTTAAACTGATGAAACTGACTAGAAATACACAAAAAAAAAAAAAAATAAAAGGGCTAAAATAAAATAAAATAAAAACAATTCAAATTTTAAAACTGCCAAAACGTATACTAAGGAAGTGGGCTAGAAAAAAAAAAGAAAAAAAAAATAGAAAATAATAATTCAAAATATTAATAAATACTAAATTACTATAGTATATAAATAACACTGTTTAGCACTTAATTTTCTGAAAAGTAAAAAAAAAAAGTGTAAATAGTGTAAAGAGATATATTCAAACATTAATGAATTATAATGGTATATAATTAAAACATAAAGTTTAAAAAGATGAAATGTACTAGAAATTAAGTGAAGTGGAAGTGGGTTAGAAATTAAATAAAACAAAATAAAATAAAATAAAATAATTTTTAAAATGACTAAAACTTAAACTGAGAAAGTGGACTACAATAAAATATAAAATAAAAAAGTACTATAACTATAACTTCATAAATTTAAACTGATGAAACTGACTAGATAAAGTCTGAAAAGCTGAAAAAAAAAACATATCACATAACAAAATTACTAAAACCTAAACTGATGAAGTGGGCTAGAAATAAAATAAAATAAAATACAACAATAAAATAAAAACAATTCACATTTCAAAATTACTAAAACTTATACTGAGGAAGTGGACTAGAAAAAAAAATGAAAACAAAATAGAAAATAATAATTCAAAATATTAATAAATAAATATAAATAACACTGTTTAGCACTTAATTTTCTGAAAAGTAAAAAAAAGTGTAAATAGTGTAAAGAGATATATTCAAATATTAATGAATTATAATGGTATATAATTAAAACATATATAAAGTTTAAAAAGATTAAATGTACTAGAAATTAAGTGAAGTGGAAGTGGGCTAGAAATAAAATAAAACAAAATAAAATAATTTTTAAAATGACTAAAACTTAAACTGAGAAAGTGGACTACAATAAAATATAAAATAAAAAAGTACTATAACTACTATAACTATAACTTCATAAATTTAAACTGATGAAACTGACTAGACAAAGTCTGAAAAGCTGAAAAAAAAACATACAACAATAAAATAAAAACAATTCACATTTCAAAATTACTAAAACTTATACTGAGGAAGTGGACTAGAAAAAAAAAGAAAACAAAATAGAAAATAATAATTCTAAATATTAATAAATAAATATAAATAACACTGTTTAGCACTTAATTTTCTGAAAAGTAAAAAAAAAAATGCTAATTAGATAATAAAGTGGATTAGAAATACAATAATATGTTTTGAATTGGTCAGATAGCGTGTGTATGTGTGCTCGTATATTTCTGGTGTGTGTGTTTTGTTCTTGTGTAACGAGCAGCTGTTGTGTCCTGGCCTGTGCAGCTCTGGGTTAATTAGTGCAGAAGATCCGTTTGTTGTGCATGTTATGTTGAAACAGTTGGAGGCAGGTGTGTGTGTGTGTGTGTGTGTGTTTAGGTCATATACACAGTTACAGACAGGTAAGTATAGGTGTGTCTGTGTGTGTTCAGGTTATCTTCACAGAGTTCCACACAGGTAAGAGTGTATGAGTGTGTGTGTGTGTGTGTGTGTGTGTGTGTGTGGGTAGCAGGTGAATGGGGTTTGGCCTGCAGTCATTCATGAAAATAAATCAGACGGAATCAAAGGATGAGGCGATAAACCTGCGCTCTGTGTTTGAAGCTCTACAAAAGCCCATGCCGCTCATGTCTGAGGCCGGACCACACTGCGTTCACACTGGCACGTAGCGAGCGGGGCGAAGCGAGCGTTTTCAATTCATTCATATGGAAGTGCATATGGTGCATTTTGGGATTGGAAGCGGCGCGGAGAAAGCGTTGAGAGCATCTGAGAGCGTCAAAAGGTTGGACATTCCTCAACTTTATGCAAATCTCGAGCGCAAAACGCTGGGCGACAACCAATCGCTGTGAGAAGTTGGCAAGGAAAGACTGTGACGCGTGTTTCCGAAACTGGTGGATTACTGAGCTGAAATCACATATTATTGAAAAAGTCACGCAAAAGTAAATGTACTTTGCATGTTGTTATTATACGCTACAGTTTAGTTTGTGAACCGCCGTTAAAAGAAGACAATGGAACGTAAATAGGGTGTGAACATTGTTTTTCAGAGGCGTGCTCAGCCCTAAATTAGACACTCCCCAAAGCAGTCGCGTTGTAGCGTTGCCAGCGGCACTGAGTGCAAATTTGACGCTGTAGTGTGAATGCACCGTTACGTCGGTTTCACACCGCAAGCGTGAGCAGAGCGTGAGCTGCACGTCAGCGTAACTACAGCGTTACTGCAGCTGCAGACTCGCAAGAGTATTCACACTGGAAGCGTTTGTAGAGCGTGCATGCAGCTGCTCCAAAGCATTTAGTAATCAGCTTTTTTCTATGAAACTGATTACAGGTAAATATGAAATTGATAATGAAACTGCAGGCGCAGCTTCAACCCAATAATTATTGGTGGGATCATAAAGCATATAGGGGAGCGCGGGGCACAAACAAAGCATTTTGGCTCGTTTATATGTCTTGTGTTCTATAACTGTGTGTGGAGTGTTTTTCTGAATGTTTCAACTATTTGCGCACACTATTTTGAACTATACTGTACAGCTGTGTGTTGCAATTAGGGTCGTAACACGCATGGTTGCGATGTGTTCATTGTCAAACTCAAAAATAGATTTTTTATTTTATATATATATATATATATATATATATATATATATATATTAGGGCTGTCAATCGATTAAATTTTTTTAATCGCGATTAATCGCATGGTTGTCATGAGTTAACTCGTGATTAATCGCACATTTTTATCTGTTCTAAATGTACCTTAAATTAATACTTTTTTTTTTTTTTTTTTTTTACAACTTTATTTATCATTTTCCAAAATTGAAAACATACAAATACTTGTTCAGGGATTTCTTACAGAAGTTGCGAAACCCGACCCCCACCCCCCACCCAATCCAGGCAGCATCCCCTCAGACATATCAACTTAGACATTCACGTAGTAAACAGGTAACAAAAACATCTACACAAGAAACAAAGAAAAAACAGAAACAAAGCAAGCAAACAAAAAAAAAAAAAAAAAAAAAAAAAAGACTCAGATCGTTGTAATGATACTAACATTGAATACTGACTGGAGCTCTAATACGGAAAACTGGTATCAACAGCATATTAGCATAAGGAAGATGAATCACTAGAAACAGCAAGTCAAGCGAAAGGCAGGCTCTTGATATGGGTTATGAATTGCGACCAGGTCCTATCATATTTGTCCTCCAACCCACGTACAGCATACCTGGTTTTTTCCAGAACCAACCCTGACATTATCTCTCTAATCCAGTGAATATAGACAGGAGGGTTCTTCCCCTTCCAGTTCAAAAGTATCAGACGACGGGCATGTAACGATGCAAAGGCAATTGCATCTTTGTGGAGGCGGGACAGGTTCATCTCATCACTAATCACACCGAAGATGGCTATTAAAGGGTCAGGCTGCAGTGTTTTACCAGGTATGGCAGACAGTGATTGAAAAATTGAAGACCAGAAGTTGTACAGAGATGGGCATGACCAAAACATGTGTCCCAAGGAAACGGGAGAGTATTGACATCTAGGACAGTTTGGTTCAACATTAGGGTACAATTTTGCCAGTCTGTCATTAGAGTAATGCAACCTATGGACAATCTTAAACTGAATCAGGCCATGTCTAATACAAAGAGAAGACGTATGTATGCGTTGTATAGTCCTTTTCCAGGTATCCTCTGGTATTGTTTCTCCAATGTCTCCCTCCCATGCCACCTTAGTTTTGTCCCAATTATGAGGACCACTATTTAGAATTAATGTATATATTTTGGATATTGCTCTTCTATTGAGTGGATTCACATTAAGGACCAAATACAACAGGTCTTTGGGAGGTGGAGATGGATACCCTGAAAAAAGTTTAGAGACAAAGCTCCGGGCTTGAAGATATCGGAAATAATGCGACTTTGGTAAACTATGGTCTTCACATAAAAATTTAAATGAGGCAAAGCCATCATTAGTAAAGAGGTCTTGAAAGTAGACTAGGCCGCATCTATGCCATACTGCAAATGCCTGATCTATTTGGGATGGAGCAAAAAGATGGTTAAACATTATTGGAGAGAAACTACATATATTTGTCATATTAAAATGTTTTCTGAACTGACCCCATATCTTAATTGAATTTTGAACCACTACATTTGAATTCAATTCAGATGCTTTAATATTCAGTGGGAGAGGGGCAGTTAAAACTGAGATTGGGGAGACTGGGAGTGTAGCTCTCAGTTCCATATCAGCCCAAATCGGACCCTCCTTATCCGCGAATGTCGTGATCCAATATGTCAGTTTGACAATATTAGTTGCCCAGTAGTAAAATAAAAAGTTAGGTAACCCCAAGCCACCGTCAGGCTTAGCTCTCTCCAGGCTTGCCTTTTTTATACGTGCAGGTTTTTTATTCCATATGAACGAAGAAATGAAACGATCTAGTTGGTCAAAATAGGATTTAGGGAGATACATAGGAATCATCTGAAATAAGTAGAGAAACTTGGGCATTACAGTCATTTTCACCGCATTTATCCGTCCTGCTAGTGAGAGTGGTAATTTTGACCACCTATCAAAGTCGGTCTTGGTACGATCTAGGATCGATCTATGATTGTACTGAAATATAGCTTTAATTGAGCCTGCTATTTTTATTCCCAGGTAAGTGAATTTATCCTTTTCAGTTTTGAAAGGGAAATGGTCATGAGATATCTGTTTTGCCAGGTTGTTCAATGGAAATAGTAGAGATTTCGACAAGTTCACTTTATACCCTGATATGCTACTGAATTTTTTCAACCAGTGGAGAAGGTGGGGCACGCTTTCAATTGGGTCTGATATTTGCAAAAGCAAATCATCAGCATAAAGCAAGGTTTTGTGATTTATTCCACCTCTGGATATGCTCTTAATTCTGTTATCTGATCTGATAGCAATTGCCAGTGGCTCGATTGCAATGTCAAATAGGAAGGGCGACAAACAGCAACCCTGCCTTGTACCTCTGTGGAGCGAAAAATAATCAGAAATCAGGCCATTCGTCCTGACTGCCGCCATAGGTGTTGAATATAGAACTTTGATCCACTTACAGAAAGTGGGCCCCATTCCGAATTTATCCAAGGTTGCGAAAAGATAGGTCCATTCAGTTCTATCAAACGCCTTTTCAGCGTCAAGGCTTATAATAACTTCAGGTTGTACAGTTGAATGGGGGGAAAATATCACATTAAATAATCTTCTCATATTAAAAAAAGACTGCCGCCCGGGGATAAAACCTGTTTGGTCCTCATTAATAATTGTGGGAATTATCTGATCTAAGCGTCGTGCAAGAGTTTTCGTTAAAATTTTATAGTCGCAGCACAGGAGGCTTATTGGCCTGTATGAGCTACATTGCAAAGGATCCTTGTCTTTTTTTAGTAGAACTGAAATCGTAGCCTGGGTAAGCGTTTGCGGTAATTTCCCATTGACCAAGGATTCATCATAAACCGATTTAAGTATAGGTGCAAGTTTCGAAGAGAATTCTTTGTAGAACTCTATTGGGAATCCGTCCGGGCCTGGGGCTTTTCCTACTTGACTTGACCTAATGGCACCCACTATTTCCTCGAGCGACAATGGCTGCTCCAGAAGTGACTGTGTCTCTGGAGAGAGTTTTGGGATATCGAGCGAGTCAAGAAACGAGTAAATCTCAGATGTGGTACAGTCTACCTCTGATTGATATAGAGTAGAATAATATTGCTTAAACTGGTCATTAATGACACGAGGGCTCTGTGATACAGAGTCAGCACCTATATTAATTCCAGGGATCATCTGTTCTGCTGCCTGTTGTTTAAGTTGGAGAGCTAGGAGCTTACCTGCTCTATCTCCATGTTCATAATATACCTGTCTGGATTTTAGAATATTTTTTTCGGCTTTCCATGTCATAAATGTATCAAATTCAGTTTGCAACAGTAGTTTCTCCTTATAAAGATCTGGAGTAGGTAAAGTAGCATAACGCCTGTCAACATCCGCAATTTTATCAGCCAGCTCTTTAAGTTTTTTAGAACGCTCTTTATTCCTATGTGCCACATAGGAGATAACTTGGCCCCTGATGTAAGCTTTCATAGATTCCCACAAAACTCCCCTTGACACGTCCGGAGTGTCATTGACCTCCAAAAAGAAGTCAATCTGACTATTAAGAAACGTTCTAGCATGTTCACATAAAAGTAATTGCGGATCTAACCGCCAAGTTCGTTGGGGAGCTACATTGATTGGAAAAATTAGATCCAGCTGCACTGGACTATGATCTGAAATCACTATACTGTGATACTTGCTGTTGGAAATCAAAGGGAGAAACTGGTTGTCGACAACAAAATAGTCAATCCTGGAGTAACTGTGGTGCACCGGAGAAAAGAAGGAGAATTGTTTCGTATTTGGATTTTTTGACCGCCAGGGGTCTGATAAGCCATATGAACGAAGAAAGGAATTAATAACCACTGCTGCTGATGAGAGAGCATTGGACCTTGCACTTGATCTATCTAGCTGTGCATTGAGGACGCAGTTGAAATCCCCTCCGAGAATTAATTTGTAGGAATTAAGGTCGGGAAGGGTTGAAAAAAAGTTAGTAAAGAATTGTGCATTGTCCCAATTTGGTCCATAAATGTTAGCTATTATTATGGGCGTATTAAAAAGCTTGCCCACCACGATAGTATATCTACCATTTGCATCCGAAATTACGTCAGAGTGTTCAAACGGAATCCCTTTCCTGATTAGAATTGCTGTTCCCCTTGCTTTATAATTAAAACATGAATGATATATCTGTCCAATCCATTTACAGTTCAGTCTTTTTTGGGAGTTAATATTTAAATGTGTCTCCTGAAGCAATATTACGTCAGGTTTTAATGATTTCAAATGGCTAAATACCTTGCTCCGTTTAACCATATTATTCAGTCCCTTAACGTTCCAGCTAATGAACGAAACTGCACCTTGTTGATTATTTACATTAGATGGTACCATGGTACATCGTTTTGAAATAGACCGCTCCTATGTGTTTCAGTACATGTCTGAGTCAAACCATAAACCACAAATAGACCCAAAAGAAAACTGACAAACATATAGACATAAATAAACCCCTTACCGTCCTGGACTCCTGGGCTGGTCTTGCTTAAACCTAAGACTGCCCTAACAACTCGACACTCTCTCCTATGCATATAACACGTCTACTCTAACTTGAACTCCGACCTGAACTCCGCAAAGTTTAGAACATAATATAGTAGGGCTTTCCTCTCGATATTATCAAAGCTGCATGTATGCTGGCTCTTATTTAGTGACAGGCTGATATAATCCTAACACCTACAGTTGAATGATATCCCCTCGAATGACAACAATAATAATACAGAATGGGGGAGGCATTAAAAAATTAAATAAAAGGGTTAAGGTGTCCGATTGAGACTTAATATTAGACACTTGCATTCACGTGGTAGGAAAATAATAACAAAAAGTTAAATAAAACACAGAAAGGAGAAAAGAGAAACAGTAATTCAAAGAAAAAGATATCTTCCACGGCAAGTGATGTCTACATGAACCCCGGCACAATGCAGTAGGCTATGCTTGGTTATTCGTCGTGTATCATCAGTCCGTTTTTTGTTTTTGTCTTTCCTTACATTATTGTACTTTGACATTGTCCATATTTTAAACAAAAAGTGCATCCAACTGTAGTGTGGTGATATTTACCCGTCAAAATATATCATGTGCAAACTTAAAAGTTGACACGCAGCGTGATACCTGCTAAAGTCCCGTGAATCAACTGTCACTCTCCCTCCGTCTCCCGTGGGCGCAGATTGGTCTCGATGTAGTGCTTTGCCTTAACCGGGTCTTCGAAAGATACCTGCTCGCCGGCTGGGGCGGTGATCTTCAGTGTAGCTGGGTACAGGAGACCGTATTTCACGCCCGTGCACCCGCGAAGCATCCTTCTCACCTCCGTGAAAGCGGCTCTCTTTTTTCTGACGCCGGCCGAGTAGTCTGGGTAGATGTTGAAACGCTTGCCCTTGTGGGTGATGGGACCCGCACTCGCGGCCTTCCGAAGAACATCTGCCTTCTCCTGAAAGTAGTGGAACTTGACGATTAATGGCCGCGGGGCATCCCCATCCTTTGGTCTCGGTTGCAGGCTCCTGTGCGCGCGATCGAGCGTCGGCGTATAGTCAAGGGCGAGCGCTTCCTTCAACAATTCAGCTACGGCTTTCTCTGGTCTTATATTCCCAAATCCCTCTTCGACTCCAACTAGTCTGCAGTTATCTCGTCGTTGCCGGGACTCCAAATCTTCGGTCTTATCTGCCAGCCGAGTGACTTGTGCAGTCAGCGCATTGACTTTAGCTTCCAGAGTTACATTCCGATTAGCCTGGTTGTTAGCTTCCTCCTCGAGGTCGCCAATGCGGGTTGAAAATGTGGCGTTTTGTGTCTGTACTTCTCCAATTACCTTCGTGAATTCTGCGTGCACATTTTGGATTTCTTCCCTTAAATCACTCGCCAGGCTGTCTATTTTCTTGTGCAATTCACCTGCAGCCGCCGCTACTGACGACTCGATCCTGGACAGCACGCTTCTTTCCGTTTGTTTTATGGCAGCCATGATTGCGTCGAGATCCGACCCTGACCCCGCTTCCGCGCCTGGGTCCGTGTCAGACAAGCCTGAGGCTTCAGGCCCTGGCTTCGGTTTATGAGATTTGGGCATTATGAGCAGCTTTCACTCTTATTTTTTTCTTTTTAATTCGAGGCTAAGTCTTTAGAAACCCGTTCGCACCGAACAAGACAGGAAGGGGAGAATGAAAATTAGATTAATGTTCAATCTAAGCAGAGCTCGAAAAAGTACGTCTTCACATGTCGCTGCTCAGCTCCGCCCCTCTAAATTAATACTTTTTAAAGTTTTTAATACTCTAATCAACATTGGCATGGACAAATATGGATGCTTTAAGCAAATATGTGTTTATTATCAGTGAAACCATACTCGACATGAAGACTAACTTGTTTCAAATGTCATAGATGTTTTTCAAATAACTTGTTCATGTCTATTAGACACATGAAAAAAAGAACAAACACCAGGTTCCCATTACTTCTCTTTCTTTGCACTGAGCAATTTACTTCCACAAGCTTGTTTATATTATTTGCCGGACAGGGCAGCTCACTTCTTCTGAACATGCAAAATCTACATTTATTATTACATTTGTTTGCCTCTAGGTGCCCACATACTGTCATTTGATGCAGCCAAGTTCTCAACAAAACTGTTTCCATTGTTTTGATGAAGTATTTTTGTTATCAGACAACCAAAGTAATATGAAATAATAACTGGAAAAAAAATCCTGAATTATGATCATGATTCAATCACTGAAAAGAATCATTTACCGGCATCTGGACATAAGTCACTATTCCCTGCATTATTATCGTTGTTTTTAACTTCCTGTCTGAATTCCTTCAGGATCCTTTGACTTTTTAGGAGTTTACCCGTTTAAAGTTATGTGATCGCAAAAACCTGCTTCTTTTTTTTAATGTATTGTTTTGGTTATAATGTACTGATTGGAGAGCCTGGTCTCATGCAAATGCGCACTAGTACGACTTTCTGTTTCTATTTGGCGTGCTATTAATAAGCTGAAATTAACTTTGGCGTGCATATGATATGCAATTAAGCATGTGTTTGACGTGCATATAATACGCCGTTTTCGCGTGCATACTCGTATGTGGCTTTACGCATCAACCCCACAGCAACAATCCTAACGTACACCGACTCCGCTTGCATTCATTAAATATGCCAGAAGTGCCGGTACGCATGAAAAAGTGCAGGTACGCAAAAGGATAAAATACAGAAGTGCCTGCGTACTGGCCCACTTCAAGCACTGGAATGACCATAACATCTGTTTTAACTGAAAGCGCTGCTCCTCTGCCGCTCGCTGAACAGAGCAGACGCAGATATAAAGAGAGGGAGGTGCGCGCGCATTGGGAGACCTCGTGAAAACCGTAAAACCGGAGAGACTATATTAGGTTTGTCCAATTATGTGTTTATGTATTGTTGCTAGACACTTTTCGCTAGGTTGGCAACACTGTGCATCCATTTCTTTAACTATGGGCTACGTAGTGGGTCAAACAGAAAATGCGCGCTGCGTTAATCCCGCGTTAATAAAATTAGTGCCGTTAAAATTAATTTGCGTTAACACGCTATTAACGCGCTAATTTTGACAGCCCTAATATATATATATATTTTTTATTTTATTGACCAAATATTTAAGTTTGTCATGTATATTTTTTTCATTCAATCAGATAACATTTTACTTTTGAGGTAAATAACAAAAAATACGTATACACTGTAATTATGAAACAAAGCGACATATTTGTACTAGACAAACAACATTTACACAAACTGAGAAATACAAGAAGTGTTACGTTGTGCTCCCCTAATCATAAAGCTGCACATGAATGAGGTAAAATATGGGTAGCGCTAGAGCCTACATGTGTATTTTTTTTTTTTTACATTTTTCATTTATTATTATTATTATTATATTTTATTATTGTATTTTACCTTTATTTATATAGTGCTTTATACAAACCAAGACTCTTTCTTTGAAAAAGCTTTTTCTCGATGCAAAAAAAAAAAAAAAAAAAAAATCTGCCGTAAAACATTTAGTAATTTTCTGGCTTTTTTTTTTTTTTTTTTCTTTTAAATACACCATGCTTGCACCCAAACTGAATAATTAAAACACATTTATATCTTCTGTAGCCTAGGCCTACATATTTTGGATTTTTTTTCTTTTGATTACGATTCTTGTTAAACTCACTAGACATGCGTATTATATGTGCATTTTAAGCTTGTTCCATGCATTTTATAAAATTTTGTGTTAAATCATATTTATTTTGACCATCAAAAGTGTACTGTCCCTTTATTTGAGCATGAGCAGTGCAGCAAAAATAGACTCGGCGCCGAAACTATCGCCGAAAAAAATACGCGCTGCTCACGCTCTGCTCACGCTTGCGGTGTGAAACGGGCCTTAAAGAGCCAGACAGCCGTCCGCGGCTACAGATAACTATTGTTCTTAAATGTTTAACCCTTAAAGAGCTAGAACATTTTTGGGGCACCTGAGGCACCTGTATATTTCTTTGTTTTTTTCAGACCTATTCTAGGATATATTGTCATATATCATTATAAACATAAGAACTTAGCTAATTTAAAATTACAATTTCCCCTTTGTTTTCTCTAAAAATGAGTGAAATTCCAGAATTTTAGGAAAAACACTAGCAACAACTGGGTGTTTTTTACTGTGTACTCAAACAAAAACTCCTGAAGTTTGGATTTTTTCTTTAGAAATTTCTATTTAGGTGTTTTACACTTCCAAATAAAATATTGTCTATATATAACATTATAGCCATTCATTACAATATTATTATAGGCGCTTTTCAGTGAAAATCAGGCCTATTTAGTTGATTGACAATATAGATCTGTCCAAAAATGTTTCAGGAGACTGCTAGAATAGGTCTGAAAAAAACAAAGAAATTATTATTTTAGTTAATAATATTAATTATATTATTAGTAGTAGTGGTAATAGTAGTAATCAAATTATAAAAATAAAATAATTATATTATTTAATAATGTAATAATATTTAATAGTATTTATATTTAATATTTATAAAAAATTAAATATATATATATTTTTAATAATGACAGTAATATTTTATTTAATAATAATAATTATAATATTACTAATATTTATTATTATTTTTATTTACTGTTATATAACAACAGCACAATTACAATACAAATATTCATTTACAATACTAACATTCACATTTTTTAAATGTTTTTTTTAAAGAAGTCTCTTCTGCTCATCAAGCCTGCATTTATTTGATCCAAAGTACAGCAAAAACTCTTTTGAAATATTTGTATTATTAAAAATAACATTTTTCTATTTGAATATATTTTAAAATGTAATTTATTCCTGTGATTTCAAATCTGAATTTTTAGCATAATTACTACAGTTTCATAATTATTTAAATTTTTTGATTTGCTTTTAAAAAACATTATTATTGTGTTGAACAGCTGAGTAGAATTTATTTCAGGTTTCTTTGATGAATAGATAGTTGAAATAGAAATCTTTTGTAACATTATAAATGTCTTCATCATCACTTTTGATCAGTTTTAAGCATCCTTGCTACATAAAAGCATTAATTCATAAAATTTCTCCAAGCTTTTGAATGGTATAGTGTATAAAGTTACAAAAGCTTGTTATATCAGATAAATTGATTTACTCATCAAAAGATCCTGAAAATAATGTACTCAACTGTTTTAAAAATTGATAATAATAATAATAATATAAAAAAAAAAAACAGCAAATGAGCATATTAGAATGATTTCTGAAGGATCATGTGACACTGAAGACTGAAGTAATGATGCTGAAAATTCAGCTTTGATCACAGAAATAAATTATATTTTAAAATATATTCAAATAGAAAGCAGTTATTTTAAATAGTAAAAATATTTACATTTTTTACTGTTTTCACTGTATTTTGGATCAAATAAATGCAGGCTTGGTGAGCAGATTAAAAATCTTACTGTTCAAAAACTTTTGACTGGTAGTGTATAAACCAAATAATAATAATAATAATGTATTCTCATTGTTAGAATAAATAAAAAAAATTACTCTTCAACTGGCAGGTAACACTCTTTCAATATGCTCATCAGTGCTAATTTTTACTCTCATTTGGCACTTGGCGAGTGTTAATTTTAGGCATTGTGTGATTATACCTGCTATTTTTAAAAGCTTTAAATGTTGCTGATCCAATCAGATTTTAGCACCGTTTAGTCGCACTAACTGAGGTGTTGAGGTGTGAATTCTCGACCTTTCATGTGTAAAATCAGCTCTAGCTCTGAACGTCAACAGCAAACACATGCTTGCAGAGTTGTTCTCTAATTAGCTTTCAGAAAAAATAAGACAGTCGCTATGTGTCGCATGTAATTGACCATTCTCAGTAAGGTAAGTGTCATTAGTCTGATGCTAATGAACGTGCTGCTTGATTATATTCTAATAAAGCAGGCATAAACAAACAATCATTAGATTGGCCTGTGAAAATAATTCACCGCCGTTTTCTGGTGCCGTGACCCGGGTTTGCAATTTCTCTTCATCTTATTTATTTATTTGCTGTGTCAGTATATATCGTCCAGCAGTAAACATGGGAATATTTGTGGTCATTCTAGTGTGTGTTTACGGGCCGCTGAACTGCATCCGTGCACAAAGTCAGATGACGGTCATGTTTTAAGTAAATGAATCACTGGCTCCATCCCAGCATCCGACCGACACGCTCATGATTTCTGCTCTTCTCTTCAGCTTTCGCATTCCGTTAATGAACACAGGGAAGGTGCAAAATCTCAACAGGAAGACTAGAGTCACATGCTGTCTTGAAAGAGAGACTTGACAGGGAAAGAAAATGTACTAAAAGTAGAAACCATGAAATATGAAACGTGAAAATAATTGTGTTAACACTCAGTCAGCACCACAAGCAACAAAACTATATCAATCCCATTCAAATCAATGAAAGTGTCTATGCAACTTGTATTAAAGAAAGATTCGTAGTGATATCATTGCTTTTAGTATTTTTCATTTTCCAATTAACTCTCCCAATGCATTCAGGTCAGTTTAGACCTGAGAGAAGTACATTAAACTTTATTTTAAAAATGCATAGTACATTGGAAATGTCTTAAGATTATCAAAATGCACATTATTTTATAAATAATGTTTTAAGAGGTATAAGTATTTAAAAAAATAGTAATATATTTTGCCTTTTGAGGCTTCAGGAGTTGGATGAATTTCAAAAACACTTGTGTAAATTATTTTTAGCCTATTTTACCGTATATCACACACTTTTGGGACTGAATTTAACTCCGCTGCCATAGAACCACTGCAGAAATTGATGAAAAATTTATCTTTTTCATCTGAAAGTCTGCGTTAATGCAAGAAAAATTTATATATCATTAGAAAATATTTTAATATGTAGGTTTTTTTTTTAAAGTTAGGGTGTTTTGAGCAGTCATGAGTCAGAAGGGCAAAATAATTTAAATAAATAAAAGTCAATGGTAATTCTCATTTTTTATCTTCATATAAATTTCACACAATTATATATTCAAATAGTAATTCTCACAAATGTTCATAATATGTTTATCTTGCATTGCACCAATTTTGAAAGAAGTTCGCAATTTTTGTGATGTATTTCCCATATATCACACACCATTGGGACTGGATTTAAATCTGCTGCCACATATGAACCACTGTAAATTGATCTTTTTCATCTGAAAGTCTAATTTTATGCAAGTAAAATTAATATATTTTGTTTAAAACCATTTCAATATGTAGGTTTCATAAAGTTAAGATGTTTTGAGCAGTCATGAGTGACAAGAGCAAATGAATTTAATTAAATAAAAGTCAATGGTAATTCTCATTTTTATCTTCATATAAATTTCACACAATTATATATTCAAATAATAATTCTCACAAATGTTCACAATATGTTTTTCTTGAATTGCACCAATTTTAAAAGAAGTTCGAAATTTTCGTGATATATTTCCGATATATCACATACTTTTGGGACTGGATTTAAATCTGCTGCCACATATGAACCACTGTAATATGACACATTGATCTTTTTCATCTGTAAGTCCAAGTTTATACAAGAAAAATTATATATTTTATTTAAAACCATTGCAGTATGTAGGTTTCATAAGGTTGGGCTGTTTTGAGCAGTCATGAGTCACAAGCGTAAAGGAATTTAATTAAAGTCAATGGTAATTCTCATATTATATCTTCATATAAATTTCACACAATTATATATTCCAATAGAATTTCTCACAAATATTCATAATATGTTTATCTTGCATTGCACCAATTTGGAAAGAAGTTCTCAATTTTTTAATGAACAAAATAGAGGTTAATGTAGTAAAAACACGATAACCTCATGAAATGTGTTAAAAGATTCCTAATAATATCATTGTTCACTTTTTATTTTCCAATTAACCCTCCCTATGCATTCCAGTCAGTTTTGACCTGGAAGAAGCACATAAAAATGTATAAAAATGCACAGTTTTTAGTACAGGAAAAAGATATTGGATATGCACAATGATTATCGAAACACACATCATTTATTTTTTCCTGATTTTGAAAAATTATGTTTTGAGCAATATAACCATTTTAAAAATAGACCTTTTGTACAGTGTTAGATGAGTTTCAAAAGCACTTCTGTAAATTATACTTAAACTATTTCCCATATATAACACACTTTGGGTCTGAATTTAATCCGCTGCCACATATGAACCACTGCAGCATTAAAAATTTAACTCAAAGTTTATTCAAGTAAAATTCATATATTTTGTTTAAAACCATTTCAATATGTAGGTTATATAAGGTTAGGGTGTTTTGAGCAGGCATGAGTCCCAAGTGCAAAGGAATTTAATTAAATAAAAGTCAATGGTAATTCTCACATCATTTGTTCATATAAATTTTATGCAATGATGTATTCAAGTAAAATTTCTCACAAATATTCATAATATGTTTATCCTGAATTGCACCAATTTTGAAAGAATTTCTACATTTTGGTGACATATTTCCCATTTATCACACACTTTGGGACTGAATTTAACTTTGCTGCCACATTTAAACCACTGCAGCATTAAAATGTATCTTTTTCACCTGAAAGTCCAAGTTTATGCTAGTAAAATTCATATATTTAGTTTAAAACCATTTCAATATGTAGGTTATATAAGGTTAGGGTGTTTTGAGCAGTCATGAGTCACAAGCGTAAAGGAATTTAATTAAAGTCAGTGGTAATTCTCATATTATATCGTCATATAAATTTCACACAATGATATATTCCAATAGAATTTCTCACAAATATTCATAATATGTTTATCTTGCATTGCACCAATTTGGAAAGAAGTTCTCAATTTTTTAATGATCAAAATAGAGGTTAATGTAGTAAAAACATGATAACCTCATGAAATGTGTTAAAAGATTCCTAATAATATCATTGTTCACTTTTTATTTTCCAATTAACCCTCCCTATGCATTCCAGTCAGTTTTGACCTGGAAGAAGCACATAAAAATGTATAAAAATGTACAGTTTTTAGTACAAGAAAAATATACTGGATATGCACAATGATTATCGAAACACACATCATTTATTTTTTCCTGATTTTTAAAAATTAAGTTTTGAGCAATATAACCATTTTAAAAATAGACCTTTTGTACAGTGTTAGATGAGTTTCAAAAGCACTTCTGTAAATTATACTTAAACTATTTCCCATATATAACACACTTTGGGTCTGAATTTAATCCGCTGCCACATATGAACCACTGCAGCATTAAAAATTTAACTCAAAGTTTATTCAAGTAAAATTCATATATTTTGTTTAAAACCATTTCAATATGTAGGTTATATAAGGTTAGGGTGTTTTGAGCAGGCATGAGTCCCAAGTGCAAAGGAATTTAATTAAATAAAAGTCAATGGTAATTCTCACATCATTTGTTCATATAAATTTTATGCAATGATGTATTCAAGTAAAATTTCTCACAAATATTCATAATATGTTTATCCTGAATTGCACCAATTTTGAAAGAATTTCTACATTTTGGTGACATATTTCCCATTTATCACACACTTTGGGACTGAATTTAACTTTGCTGCCACATTTAAACCACTGCAGCATTAAAATTTATCTTTTTCACCTGAAAGTCCAAGTTTATGCTAGTAAAATTCATATATTTAGTTTAAAACCATTTCAATATGTAGGTTATATAAGGTTAGGGTGTTTTGAGCAGGCATGAGTCACAAGTGCAAAGGAATTTAATTAAATAAAAGTCAATGGTAATTCTCACATAATTTCTTCATATAAATTTCATGCAATGATGTATTCAACTAAAATTTCTCAAAAATATTCATAATATGTTTATCTTGCATTGCACCAATTTTGAAAGAATTTCACAACTGTTTAATGTTCAAAATTGAGGTTAATGTTGTAAAAAACATGACGATTACACTTTAAAACACTTAAATCTTTGCACACTGTGTTGTGCTACAGTATGCAAAGTTGATGACGGTCGGCAAAAAGATGCATACTGTAAATGCATTGGTCAGGCTAATCCTTATGGATATAATCAAGCACTTTCCTCAATTGTTTCCCACTGAACTCCAAAATTCAACATAATATGAATGCCAAATGCATGAGATTGGTTAAGATCAGTATATCTGTGTGTGGTTTGGTTTATCACCTGCTCTGGCTGGTTGGCGTTGGCTAGCGGCGTGACCATCCATATGATGTAGAGATTATTGAGGGCGGCGCTGGTGGTAAATGTACAGGGCAGGACGGCCGCCTGACCTCTGGCCACCTGAACGCTGCTCTGGCTCACCGTCACTTCCAGCGCTCGAACACACACTGAAGAAAAAATACACACATACACAAGTCAAACAACTGTTTTAAACACACCAAACTTAGCCAACAGAGTAAAATATACACACAACATTGAATTGACATTGGATAAATCAAGCGGAAGAAATGCCAGCTGGGTAAAAACACAAAGTCACATCCTGTTTTGATGGTGTGATTAGGTCAAACAATCACCACGTCAAATGATACACACTCACGGCTCATGTTTGCATGAGCTAAACACATTAAAACCTCTTAAACTGGGTTACGTCCTCAGAGGTCTGTGGGTGTTATCTGAACTCTGGCTCATTACGAACCGCAATCAAAATAGATCATCTATAAACATGTGATTTCACCAGGTGTGCGGCTATATTTAATGCTATTTATGGTTATATTGTTCATTTAAAAAAAAGCAGAGCGTCATGAATTCATGAATCTGATTGGATTAGCATCTGCATGTACAGCACAATGCCTCTAATTAGCAGAGATGAACGGGATTGTGTTTCCCACAGCCTTGTTAACACAATATCACATGATTATCATCCGGCCAATCACGTGGGAGGAAGTCGGATCCTCACCAGCTGCAAGTCATTAGTGCAACAGGGCAAACTGCATTCTACTTAAAGGAACAGTTCACCTAAAAATGAAAAATGCAGCATTCCATCACTGGAGTGAATGGGTGCCGTCAGAATGAGAGTCTAAACAGCTATAAAAAAATCCACTCCAGTCCATCGGTTAACATCTTGAGTAGCCAAAAGTAATGTGACTCTCATTCTGACGGCACCCATTCAGTGCAGAGGATCTGTTGGTGAGCAACTGATGAAATGCTGCATTTCTTCAAATAAGTACATTTAAATGTATTTTAAAACTGCATAATACATTGGATATGTGTAAAATACAAAATACACATAATACATTTTTTTAAATGATGTTTTAAAAGATAAAACCATTTTATAAAATAGTAACATCTTTTGCATTCTGGGTCAATTTTGAGCTGGGAATCAACTGAGGCTTTAAGCATGATGTTATTTACACCTTTTGTGCGCCTATGGAGTTAGATGAGTTTCAAAAATACTTCAAAAGCAGCATTCCATCACTGGGGTGAATGGGTGCCGTCAGAATGAGAGTCCAAACAGCTAATAAAAACATCCAAAAGTAATCCAATCCAGTCCATCAGTTAACATCTTAAGTGGCCAAAAGTAATGTGACTCTCATTCTGACGGCACCCATTCACTACAGAGGATCTGTTGGTGAGACAGTGATGCAAAGCTGCATTTCTCCAAATCGGATGAAGAAACAAACTCATTGGATACCCTGAGGGTGAGCACATTTCAGCCTGTTTTCTTTTATGGGGGAACTATTCCTTTAAGAGAAATCTTAAAGGACTCTGAATGTAACGAATGCATTTCACAGATCATAATTACAGCCAAGCTAAAGTGAATCCACAAAGGATCCTCACACATAATCTCAGTGCTGTGGATGGTGTTGTAATCCTGTTTCATACAGTAGTGCTCAAAGCCCAGCAGACTACAGCTGCATTCTGTCAGTCAAATTAAATACTCGCAGTACTCTACTAACGAAGATTAATAAAACTGACATTTACAGTATTTGTTATGTATAACTCATGCATTTCAAATGCATTCAAATTATGACTGAAATGCCTGCAACTGTTTAAAAAGCATGCAGTATGTCTATGAAAAAAGAGCAGTATCTTTTTAAAAAGAAAAAAGAAGAAAAGAGCAGTATGCATGAGTCACATGATCTCACTGTGTAATTCAAATTGTCTCCTTTGAAATCAAAACACTACAGTAAATGCAAAAATTGCAAACTTTAAAATATTTTACTTAAATGCATTCTAGTAAAATATTTTAAAAATGTTTTAGTAATTATATCACCTAATTATATTATCACCTTTGAAGAAAAAAATGATAAATGGAATAAATAAATAGAATAAAATTATTAAAATAATAGATTATAAAAAAATTACAAGTAAATTTAGTATAAAAATTCAAAAAAAAAATCACTGTTGGCAGTCTGATTAAACAATCAAAAAAATACAAAAAAAAAAAAAATACAAAATACACATAAATAGAATAAAAATAATTAAAAAAACAGATTATAAAAAATTTAAGTAAAATATTACATTTACAATGTAAATGGTCACATTATCACCTTTAAAATAAAAATAATAAATGGGAAAAAAATAAAATAAAATCATTTTAAAAATATTAAAATAGAAAAAATATTTAAAGGTGAAAATTAAATGGTCACATTATTTATCACCTTTAAAATAAAAATGATAAATGCAAATAAATAAAAAATAAATAGAAATAGAATACAATTATTAAAAAAAATGTTAGATTATTAAAAAAGTAAAATATTTATTTTGCAACATGAATGGTCACATTAATTATCACCTTTTAAATAAAAATGATACATGCAAGAAATAGAATAAAATAATTACAAATTATTTAATTATTCAATTATTTTAAAAAATTTAAGTAATAATTTTTTTCAAGAAATTGATAAAATTGTAGTTGATAACAGTTCATTTCTTACAATGCAAATGGTCACAGTAATTATCACCTTTGAAATAAAAATGACAAATGCAATAAATAAATAAATAAAATAAAAATAAAAAAATTGAATAAAATTATTTGAAAAACATTAGATTATTTAAAAACTTTATAGTAATATATTTTGTATAAAATTTAAGTGTAAAAGTTAATTTCTTCCTACTTCCTACAGGGTCACATTAATTATCACCTTTTAAATAAAAATGATAAATGCACAAAAAACCTTTTTGCATTTTTAATTGCAAAAGTGCATGTAAAATGCATGACAAAAATGCAGTCTGATCACACAATTGAATCAATAAATATTACCTTTAAATTAAAAAAAACATTTTTCATTTGCTGTAAAAATACATAAAAAATGCAGAAGAAACTAATTCAAATTATAGCTAATATTGTTGTTCATTGGTCACAGTGGAAATAGAAATGATCAACTTTGAAATAAAAATGAAAAAAAAAAAAAAAAATCCCCCATTTTTATTTTAGTGTAAAAATGCATTACATTTCAGTCAGGAAAACTGATGTCAAAAATGTAGATCATATTGTTTACAGTTCATTTCTTACAATGTAATTCAAATTTTTTTTTTTTTGCATTTTTAATTTAGTGTAAAAAAAAGCATTAAAAATGCATCCTGCATTGTTCATTTGTCAAAATGCAAACGGAAGATCAAACTATTTTGATCAAACAAAATAGTAAAAATAATTTTTTTACAAACAAAAATTACCATCTTTGAAATATAAAATACTAAAAATGTTTGGCATTTTTATTTACATGCAAAAATGCATTAACTTTTGTCAGTCTGCTCAAACAATAAATCAAGAAACTAAAACTGTAGCTGATGTTGCTTACAGTTGATTTGTTACAGTGGAAGGTCAGATCAAGTGCACTGCATTGTGGGATACAGTATCTCACACTGTGTGCTCTGTTGCAAATGGCATATTTTGGCAAATGTAGAAGGTCATCTGGGTATTTTTTCATGCATTGGATACTACAGAAATAGTGGGAGTATTCTTTTCCATATATAGCCCCAGTGAGGAGTGCTGTATTGTTCAATGTGTCTCTACCCGACTTCTCCAGAGAAAAACAGCATCCGTCTCTCCGCGGGCTGCCGGGAGTAAAAGAGCTCTCTGACACCTGCTTAGTGTGTTTCTGTATTTATGGAGAGGAGCTCCTGTCTCCATCGCTCGCCTTTAATTGGGAAAGTCACCTCGCTGGGCCTGGAGTCTCCTGCAGGGGTTTGGGAGAGAGCAGCCGCTCCGCTCCTTCACTCCACTAATGTCAACATTTGTGTTTATTAATGCAGGAGAGACCGCCCCAGAGACACACAGAGAGAGAGAGAGGAAGAAAGGAGAGAAGGAGGTGAATCTGTCCATCCATCTCATTCTTAAGGACTCTCTCTCTTTCTTGCTTTCTCTTCCTTTCTCTTTGTATGAATGTGTTCTAGTGAACAATTCAAGCATCTGCACATAATGAACACAGACAAGGTCATCTGTGATCGTCTTTAATGAGAACTGATTATGAATGAAACTCGATTATGTTTCAGAAAAATGTAATATTTTAAATATAAAATAGGAATACATTTAAATAAGACAAAATAGGAATAAATATAAATAAAATGTAAAATAGAATAAAATATAAAACAAGAGTAATTAAATCAAATATTAAAAGATAAATAAGAAATAAAAGGAAAATGTTAAATAAATAAAATTAAATTAAATAAATAAATAAAATGTAAAACAGAATAAGATAATAGTAAATATAAATTAAAAATAAAACAAAAAAAAATAAGATTTAAAATAAGGGTTATTATAATTAATAAAAAAATATGATTAAACAATAATAAAAAAGGAAATGTGAAATAAGAATAAATATAAATAAAATATAAAATACAATATAAAATAAGTTAAACTATATAAATAAAATATAAAAAAGAATAAATAAGATTCGAAATAAGAGTTCATATATAAATAAAATCTGAAATAGAATAAATGAGATATAAAAGAAGAATATAAATAAAAAATAAAAAAGAATAAGTGAAATGTAAAATAAGAATAATTATAAATAAAATATAAAATAAGCTATAAAATAAGAGTAAATATATATACATATATATATTATATATATAAAGATATGAGACAAAATAAGAATAAATATAAATAAGATATTAAACAAAATAAATTAGATCAAAAATGCAAGAACTAGAAATGCTCTAATTTCAGATTTTAATAAAACCAGAAGAACTTAATGAAGTTATTTAAAGGTTAATTTTGAAATGAGCATTGTTATTTTCTAATAAACACATCTGATTATAATCAGATGAACCAGAAAGCAGCATTATTACACAGAGCTTCCTCAAAACTGAACATGAGGGTCAAATCAAAAAATGGTGTACATACTGAAAATAAATAATCATATCATGCTGGGTATCTTCTGTATAGCACTGCTTGCCCTGGACAACATTCGAGACAGATTGAAGTGTGTGTGTGTTAAAATCTGAACTGAGCTGAACTGATCCAAATTCAGAGACAGATGGAAACGTCACCATCAGTGTTTCTTTAATATGAGTTCACACGTCCTGAACAAACACAGCACACCTTTAATCAAACCTCTGGTGCGCTGAAATCAACAGCAGGCCTGTCAACCTGCATACAAATAAACCAGCATCATTCTGACGGCTGTGTGCGCTTCTTTAATATCTCACCGCTCAAATCAGATCCTCTAATACTGAGGGTAATGGCAACAAACTGAACCGAACCCAACTACGCCATTGGTCAGTCAAACAGATAGCCCCGCCCCCAAACCAACTCCATTGGTTGAGACAAAAGTTTACATTTTTAGAACATGTAGAAGATGTTCTGCACAATATTATTTAGTCACTTATGTGTTAAAGCGACACTCAAACCTCATGCTCCCTTCAGAGGGTCACTGGCACATGTTTACACACACACACACACACACACACACACACACACACACATGTTTGTTTTTGTGAATTGTGGGGACATTCCATAGACGTAATGGTTTTTATACTGTACAAACCGTACTTTCTATCACCCTACACCTTCCCTACACCTAAACCTAGCCCTCACAGGAGACTGTGCATATCTTTAGATTCTCAAAAAAACGTATTCTGTATGATTTATAAGCCTTTTGAAAAGTGGGGACATGGGCAATGTCCTCATAAGTCACCCTTTCCTTGTAATACCTATGTCATACCCATGTTATTACACACATTTGTGTCCTGATATGTCACAAAAACATGCCCACACACACACACACACACACACACACACACACACACTCTCTGGCCATGTTTACAGGATGCTGATCATAGCAAAAAGCCACCTGTTCACTTCGTATCATGAAAGAGAACAAAAAAATCAACAGAACATGAACATTTCTGAAGGATCATGTGACACTGGAGACTGAAGAGTAATAATGCTGAAAATTCAGCTTTGATCACAGGAATAAATTACATTTTAACAGATATTCAAATAGAAAACAGCTGTTTTAAATTATTGTTGCTTTTGTATTTTTTTTTTTATAAAACTAACATTTTGTTAATATTGTTGCTTTTTATATTTTAATCTTTTTTTATAAAACTGTGACATTTTGTTAATATTATTTTTGCTTTTTTATATTTTAATCTTTTTTATTAAACTAACATTGTTAATATTATTGTTTCTTTTTATATTTTAATTTTTTTTATTAAACTGTAACATTGTTAATATTATTGTTGCTTTTTATATTTTAACCTTTTTTTATAAAACTGTAACATTGTTAATATTATTGTTTCTTTTTTATATTTTAATCTTTTTTATTAAAATAACATTGTTAATATTATTGTTGCTTTTTATATTTTAACCTTTTTTTATAAAACTGTAACATTGTTAATATTGTTGCATTTTTATGTTTTAATAATTTTTTTTTATAAAACTAACATTTTGTAATTATTGTTTCTTTTTTATAATTTAATCTTTTTTTAAACTGTAACATTGTTAATATTGTTGCTAATTTATATTTTAATATTTGTTTTATATAAGACTGTTAATATTATTGCTGCTTTTTATATTTTAATTTTTTTTATAAAACTGTCAAATTGTTAATATTATTGTTTTTTATATTTTCATCTTTTTTATAAAAAATGTCAATATTGTTGCTGTTTAAAATTATTTTTTATGAAACTGTAACATTTTAACAGATATTCAAATAGAAAACAGCTGTTTTAAATTATTGTTGCTTTTGTATTTTTTTTTTTTATAAAACTAACATTTTGTTAATATTGTTGCTTTTTATATTTTAATCTTTTTTTATAAAACTGTGACATTTTGTTAATATTATTTTTGCTTTTTTATATTTTAATCTTTTTTATTAAACTAACATTGTTAATATTATTGTTTCTTTTTATATTTTAATTTTTTTTATTAAACTGTAACATTGTTAATATTATTGTTGCTTTTTATATTTTAACCTTTTTTTATAAAACTGTAACATTGTTAATATTATTGTTTCTTTTTTATATTTTAATCTTTTTTATTAAAATAACATTGTTAATATTATTGTTGTTTTTTATATTTTAACCTTTTTTTATAAAACTGTAACATTGTTAATATTGTTGCATTTTTATGTTTTAATAATTTTTTTATGAAACTGTAACATTTTGTAATTATTGTTTCTTTTTTATAATTTAATCTTTTTTTAAACTGTAACATTGTTAATATTGTTGCTAATTTATATTTTAATATTTGTTTTATATAAGACTGTTAATATTATTGTTGCTTTTTATATTTTAATTTTTTTATAAAACTGTCAAATTGTTAATATTATTGTTTTTTATATTTTCATCTTTTTTATAAAAATGTCAATATTGTTGCTGTTTAAAATGTTTATTTTTTATCTTTTTTTATGAAACTGTAACCTTTTGTTAATATTATTGTTGCTTTTTATATTTTAATGTTTTTTATAAAACTGTAAAATTGTGTTAATATTGTTTCTTTTCATATTTTAATATTTTGTTTTAAACTGTAACATTGTTAACATTTTTGTTTTTTATATTTTAATCTTTTTTTATAAAAATGTTAATATTGTTGCTGTTTAAAATGTTTATTTTTTATAAACTGTAAACATTGATAATATTATTATTAATTTTTTTATATTTTAATCTTTTTTTAACTGTAACATTGTAAATATTATGGTTGCTTTTTATATTTTAATATTTTTTATAAAACCATACAATTGTGTTAATTTTATTGTTTCTTTTTTATATTTGAATCTTTTTTATAAAACTAACATTGTTAATATTATTGCTTTTTATATTTTATGTTAATATCCTTGCTGTTTAAAATGTTTATTTGTTTTATAAACTTTAACATCGATTAAAAAAAAATATATTTATTTTTTTAAATCTTTTTTATAAAACTGACACATTGTCAATATTATTATTGCTTTTTATATTAAGTAAAATAGTTTTGAATGCAAAAACCAGTCAAATTTTAAGCGAATGCCTTAAAACAAGTAAAAAACATCTGTTAGTGGGGTTAGAAAAATAAATTTCATTCCAATAAAAAGCAAGATCATCTTTAAAGCATGAACTCAATTCAATTTGATCTTTTTCAACATCACCAAGACCAGTTTCAACCAAGTGCTGTTTTAATCCCAGTTTAGTGTTTTCTTAGGGATGTTAAATGCTTTTTGAATGCTGCTTAATGCTGACCAATCAGAGAGAGCACAGAAAACAGTTGTGAAAACATGGACTAACATTGTAGAGGTGTAAAACATGAGCTCTTTTAGTATGTTCGATCTTGTCCAGCGTTAACTGAATGAGCATCAGTAGCTGTCAGAGGTTTAGTCGCAGGAAGGCCCCGGTCCAGCGGGAGATCTCACTCCTCCTGATAGCCCAGGGAAGCTTCTTATCAGTGCGAAAATGAACGCGCCGTGAGTGAGAGAGGCTATTTTTATCCTCACAATATGGCTGCCCTGCCAAGCACCCTGGGATAGCGGCCAAACGCGACGAGGACGTGCCAGGTAACGGGCCACTACCTGCGGGAGAGATCTCTCATCACACCACGGCCACAATAACACCAGCGCACTCACACTACTATCAACTTCAGCTAAAACACACTCAATAGATGTGCTACCGATGAATAAAATCAACATGGAAATGAACGTGTTCTCAACTGATTTTATCTGGTTAAACAAAGGTTAAATAAAAAAAATAAATAAATAAAAACGTCATTTAATCTTGGGAGAGTTTGATGAGGTCTCTGATACTAAAAAGATACTTAAAGGACTCTATTCTACACCTTTACAATGTTAGTCAATGTTTCTTGCACCATCCTAGTTAAATTAACATCTGAGCATTTTAAGACTTTTTTGAGATATTTTGAATAAAGTTTGACTGATATTGATTTTTTAATAACTAATATCAATACCGATTATTGGTATGTTAGGTGTCTGATAACCAATATTTAATGTTTTACTTGTTTTTGTTCATTTTCATATTTTGTATCACAACAATAAAACCAACAAGAGGAACAATAATAATATTTGTAATATGTTAACAGTTTTATAAAAAAAATTAAACTATATATTATAACAATAAACATTATTAACATTTTTAGTTTTATTTAAAAAAGATACAAATGTAAACAAAAAGCAAAAATAATATCAAAATGTTAGTTAAAAAAATATTAAAATATAAAAAAGCAACAATTATATAAACAAAATGTTAAGTTTAAAAAATATTAAAATATAAAAAAGCAACAGTAATATTAATAAAATATATATATATATATATATATATATATATATATAAACAATAATATTAACAATTTTACAATTGTATCAAAAAGATTAAAATATTAAAAAACAACAATATTAACAAAATGCTACCATTTTATAAAAAAAGATTAAAATACAAAAATGTAACAATAATATTAACAAAATGTTAGTTTTATTAAAAATATTGTTGCATTTTTATATATTAACCTTTTTGATAAAACTGTAACATTGTGAATATTATTGTTTCTTCTTTATATTTTAATCTTTTTTATAAAACGGCAACATTGTTAATATTATTAATGTTTTTTAATATTTTAATCTTTTTTATAAAACTGCAACATTTTGTTAATATTATTGTTGCATTTTTATATTTTAATCTTAACAATGGTACAGTTTTATTAAAAAAAGATTAAAATACAAAAACTTAATAATATTAACAAAATGTTACAGTTTTATTAAAAAGATTAAAATATAAAAATGCAACATTAACAATGTTACAGTTTTATAAAAAATATAAAAATAAAAAGCAACAATAATATTAACAATATGTTACAGTTTAAAAAAAGAAGACTGAAATATAAAAAAGAAACAATAATTTTAATAAAATGTTAATTTTTATAAAAAAAAAGATAAAAATTTCAAAAAGCAACAGTAATAATAACAATGTTACTTTTTTATAAAAAAAGATTCAAATTTAAAAAAGCAATAATAATATTGCGTGTTTTAATATTAAAATATATTAACATTTAGTGCTAAATTTCAACCATGATTTTAAAAAAGCCTTAAATTGTGTATGATTCATTAGGGTAAAATATAATGATGTACAGAAGCAGACATCTTTCAAAAACGTGATAAAATCTTACCAACCCCAAACTTTTCAACACTAATGTATATTTTAGCATCATATGCAACATTTGAAACATGCCTGTGCTGCTGAAAAATGTTGCCTAGGTAGGCAGCTCCGTTTAATCAGTCAGTGAAGCAGGAAATGATGTCATCCAGTAAGTAAAGGTCAGTTATATGTTGAGAAGTTCAGTGAAGTTCAGTCTGTTCCTGCTTTGCACAATTCCACTTCAGCAAAAACTGATTCAAAGGTTATTCTTACACCTATCCTTTAGTCAGCTAAAACAGGCATCGCTTCATCAGTCCCTCCTACACCAGTTAAAAATACCCACTGATCTGAGACCTGTTTAACACAGACTCTTTCACTCCCAAATCAGCAATGTGATCCCTTTAATATCGTAATTGTGTCTCCTAAAGAGAAATTCGATTACATAGCTTCTCAGACCCCAGTAATCTTGGTTGTACCAATATATATTTCAGATATTTCAGATATACTTTTACAACACTATCAATATCTTTACTGCCATTCTTGATCAATTTAATCCATCCCTGCTGAATAAAAGTATTCATTTCTTAAAAAATAAACCTCTGAACAGTAGTGCATCCTTGTTCTGAAACATCAACTTTATCCTGTCATCTCCTAGACTCATTATACATGCATAAATTCTGCAAAGTACACAAATAAATCCTCACAACTAAAGCGTTCGATCAGCACTGCTCATATCAAAGACTCTGCAAACAGCCAATTACGACTAAATCTGGATCTCAGGCTGGTTTATTTCGGGTACAGACTAACGAAATACATCAGCACTTTCACTTTTAAGAAGAAACACTCGGGTGACCCCTGCCTGGCCGAGGTCTGCAAAGGTCAAAGGTCATGACCTGGTCGGAATGTTGACTGGTCGGAATTTAGAACAAAAGCTTTTTACAAAACTAGTGTAAAAAAAATTATCTTTCAATATAAAATATAAAAAACAATAATATTAACAATGTTACAGTTTTATAAAAAAGATTAAAATACAAAAACGTAACAATAATATTAACAAAATGTTATCGTTTCTATTAAAAAGATTATAAAAATGCAACAAAAAGAAAATGCAATGCAAAATAAAAAAATGCAACAACGATATTAACAAAATGTTACCGTTTTATTAAAAAGATTATAAAAATGCAATAAGAAAATGCAAAACAAAATAAAAACGCAACAATAATATTAACAATGTTACAGTTTTATAAAAAAGATTAAAATACAAAAACGTAACAATAATATTAACAAAATGTTACCACTTTATTAAAAAGATTATATAAATGCAACACTAAGAAAATGCAATGCAAAATAAAAAATGCAACAATAATATTAACAATGCTACAGTTTTATAAAAAAATATTAAAATTTAAAAAGCAACAATTATAGTAACAATGTTACAGTTTTATAAAAAAGATTCAAATACAAAAACGTAACAATAATATTAACAAAATGTTACCGCTTTATTAAAAAGATAATAAAAATGAAACAATAAGAAAATGCAATGCAAAATAAAAAAATGCAACAATATTAAAATGTTACCATTTTATTAAAAAGATTATAAAAATGTAACCATAAGAAAATGCAATGCTAAATAAAAAAAAGTTACAGTTTTATAAATAAATATTAAAATTCAAAAAGCAAAAATTATATAAACAATGTTATGGTTTTATAAAAAAAGATCAAAATATAAAAAAAGCAACAATAATGTTAACAATTTAACAGTTTTATCAAAAAGATTAAAATATTAAAAATGTTAAAATAATATTAACAAAATGTTACTGTTTTATTAAAAAGATTATAAAATGCAACAATAAGAAAATGCAATGCAAAATAAAAAAATGCAGCAATAATATTAACAATGTTACAGTTTATAAAACAGATTCAAATACAAAAACGTAACAATAATATTAACAAAATGTTACTGTTTTATTAAAAAGATTACAAAAACGCAAAAATATAATATGTAATGCAACATAAAAAAATGCAAAAATATAATATGCAATGCAAAATTTAAAAAATGCAACAATAATATTAACAATGTTACAGTTTACATAATTTTTTTTAAATGCAACAATAATATTAACAATGTTACAGTTTTATAAAAAAATATTAAAATTTAAAAAGCAACAATTATATTAACAATGTTATGGTTTTATAAAAAAGATTAAAATATTAAAAAGCAACATTAACAAAATGTTAGTTTGATAAAAAATGAATAAAATATAACAAAGCAACAATATTAACAAATGTTACATTTGTTATGTAACATTTGTAACATCAAAGTTGGGAGAATTTGTTTTATTTCAGTTTTCCTACTTAAATTTTATGGTTAATTCAATGCATTACATGACCTTTCTAAGTGAAAATAGTTTCAAAGTAAATCCTACATCACTTTTTTAATGTAGTCTAGCAAAAACAGGGCTTTTTGAGTTCCTACAGAGCAATGAAGAATTAACGACTACACGGAAACATCCAGCATGTAATAAATGTTATTTATGAGGATCCATTAGAAGTTTGTGATAAAGATGGATATATGTGTAATGCCAGATCTTCGACTCTCTCTCTCTCGGCCATGTGTAAGGATTTCTAATAAGGCTGTAATGGCAGCGCTGGGGGAAGATTATTACTTTTTTATTAAAGAGAATTGCTGCAGTGTTAAGAACCATGTGCTCCACTTTGATTTCTAAGAAACGGCTGCGCGAAAGTTTCGGAAGGCAGCTGCTGGTGCATTTGCCGTATTAGCATTTTTATCTTATTTTAATCGTGGTCTCCGCTCAAACACCTCATGTCGTCGACCGCTGGAACGCTTGTTTTGTGTGTTATGAATGCGTGCTGCGGTGTTGATCTGCTCTGTGTTTGCTTTGCTGCAGTGTGTAATGAGAGCCGTCCTCCAGCTTTGATTAATGACTTTCATTTACCAAACTCCAATCGCACTGGAAGACGTACTGTAAAGCTGTCGAGTAGAGAGAAGACAGTTTACAAGTGTTGTGTTGCTGAAGACGTGAGACAGATGTACATGTGCTTGTATGTGTCAATCAAAATGGTCCTTTAGACAGAATACACTGCAAAACTGATTTTCTTGTTTTCTAGTGCAAACATTCTTAAAATCAACATGCAATTACTTGAAGCAAAATGTACATTTTAAATCAAAAGCAAAATTGCTATTATAAAAAAAAAATAGTTCCTTGAAATAAAAAAAAATGCTGTCTGAAATAAAATTAAATAAAATATAAAAAACTTGATGTACTAAAATAACTCAAACTGAAATGAATTTAAATTAAAAAAAGATTACAGACGTTTAAAAAAAACAAAAACTAATAAAAATGACCAAAAATTTATAATATATTATTATAATATACTATATCGACAATTTTACATCAACATTTAAAATATACACATATTATATGTTGATAATATGTTGCTGATGTTACATATGTTGACATGATATCAGGTTTATTATGGTTTACTAAAACTATAAAAAAACACAAAAAAAACACAATACAACAATAAAAAACGAATCAAAAAAATATTCGTTTTTTATTGTTGTATTGTGTTTTTGTTATATTTTGTTTTTGTTTTTTATAGTTTTTTTATATAAAATATAAGAAGTAAACGTTCAAATAATTTTTTATTTTGTGTGAAAATAAAGTTAGAACATTGTAAGAAACTTTTTTGCAACCTTTAAATAACCTTACTTTATAAAATTTTATTTTACAGTGTGACATGCTATACATCTTAAATGTTTTTAATATACATTTTTATTATTTACTGTATTTTATTTCACAGTATAAATATAATTAAATATAATGTTACATAAATATAATCTAAAATTATTGTAAATTACATTTTTAATTTCTAATTTTTTTCTAATTATTTTATTTTACAGTGTGAAATGCATCTAAAATGTTTTAAAATTATTGTAAATTACATTTTAAATTTTTGAATTAAAATATAATAAAATTATATAAAATAAATCAAATAAACTTCATTTAATTTAGCTTAAATTGACATACTAAAATAACTAAAACTGAAATGACAATAAGTAAAAAAAGATTATAGTCATTTAAAAATCAATAATAAAATAATACAAAAACTGTATTATATTATTATAATATACTCTATGAACAATTATTATATGAACATATATAATATACACATATACACATATTATATATTGATAATATGTTGTTGATGTTACATATGTTGACATAATATTAGGTTCATTATGGTTTACTAAAACTATAAAAAAAAAAATCCAAAAAAGTACAATCCAAAACAACAATAAAAAACTAATTCAAAATAGTTTTTTTTATTGCTTTTTATTGCTATATATCTTTATATATATATATATATATATATATATATATATATGAAAAAAAAAAATCTCACTAATGAAGAACATATAAATTGACTTGTTAAGCTGCGTCTGAATCTACCCAAAATCAGTCTGAAGTTGGCTGTGCTGAACGTGACACGTCTCCGGCTGTCGAGCTCCTGTGTGCTGGAAGAAGATCAATACGCAACAGCAGAGGAGAAGGACTGGAATATAAAGAGACCATCGATCCAAACGAGTTACAGCAGGCCTTCAGAGCCAGGAGAGACGGACCACTTTCATCCAGAAACCAACAAACTACTAGAGCGCAAACACAACCTGTCAGGATTCTTATGTTCCTATAAAAACTATATAGAAACTATATGATGTATGCACTATGATAACTAAATAATCATTACAAATATTGAAAATGTACACATGCATTCATGCAAAAATGATGAGATAGTATAATGTTTTAATATTTTGTAATATATTAGTTATTATATTTATATATTTTTAGTTTTCATTTTTATTTTAGTTATTCATTTAGTTTTGTTTATGAATTTTTAGTATATAATTTTTTAATCTGTCTATATAGTTATTTAATAAAAAAAAATTGTAGCTATTTTAGCAGGTTTTTATTTTTAGCTATTTTAGTATGTCAAATTAAACTCCATTAAAATGAGACATGTTGACTTGGAAACTAGATAAAGACTTTACGAGTGAGTCATTGAATCATTAATTCATTTGATTCGTTTAAACACACCGACTCTGATTCCTTTAGTAATCAAGCAAGTGACTGACTTCACAAATGGGTCATTAAATCTTTAATTCATTTGATTCGCTCAAACACACTTACGAGTGAGTCACTAAATCATTAATTCATTTGATTCATTTAAACACTGACTCTGATTAATTTATTCATTCATCAAGTGACTGACTTTACGAGCGAGTCATTGAATCATTAATTCAGTTGATTTGTTCAAATACACTGACTCTGATTCATTTAGTAATGAAGCAAGTGACTGACTTTACAAGTGAGTCATTGAAACTTTAATCCATTTGATTTATTCAAACACACTGACTCTGATTCATTTAGTAATGACTTCATCTGATTCATTCAAACACTGACTCTGATTCATTTAATAATGAAGCAAGTGACTGACTTTACGAGTGAGTCATTAAATCTTTAATTCATTTGATTTGTTCGAACACATGAGTGAGTCACTGAATCATTAATTCATTTGATTCGCTCAAACACACTTACGAGTGAGTCACTAAATCATTAATTCATTTGATTCATTTAAACACTGACTCTGATTAATTTATTCATTCATCAAGTGACTGACTTTACGAGCGAGTCATTGAATCATTAATTCATTTGATTCGTTTAAACACACTGACTCTGATTCATTTAGTAATGAAGCAAGTGACTGACTTTACAAGTGAGTCATTGAAACTTTATTTCAAGTCATTCAAACACACACTGACTCATTGATTCATTAATTAAACTGAATCATTGATTCATTAATTCATTTGATTCGTTTAAACACTGATTCTGATTAATTTAGTGATGAAGCAAGTGACTGATTTACGAGCGAGTCACTAAATCTTTAATCCATTTGATTTATTCAAACACACTTACAAGTGAGTCATTGAATCATTAATTAATTTGATTTGTTCAAATACACTGACTCTGATTCATTTAGTAATGAATTCATCTGATTCATTCAAACACTGACGCTGATTCATTTAATAATAAAGCAAGTGACTGACTTTACGAGTGAGTCATTAAATCTTTAATTCATTTGATTTGTTCGAACACACGAGTGAGTCACTGAATCATTCATTCATTTGATTCGTTCAAATGAAGCAAGTGACTGACTTTACGATTGAGTCATTTATTCTTTAATTCGAGTCGTTCAAATACATTGATTCATTTAGTCATGAAGCAAAAGACGAGTGAGTAATTAAATCTTGAATTCATTTGATTTCTTTGAACCCATTGAATCATTAACTCATCGATTCATTCAAACACACTGACTCTGATTCATTTATTAATCAAGCAACTGACTGACTTTATGAGCCAGTCACTGAATCATTAATTCATTTGATTCAATTAAACACACTGACTCTGATTCATGTATTCATTCATTAAGTGACTGACTTTATGAGCAAGTCATTGAATCATTAATTCATTTGATTCATTTAAACACTGATTCATTTATTAATCAAGCAACTGACTGACTTTATGAGTGAGTCACTGACTCATTAATTCATTTGATTCATTCAAACACACTTACGAGTGAGTCACTGAATCATTAACTCATCGATTAATTCAAACACACTGACTCTGATTCATTTAACAATGAAGCAAGTGACTGACTTTACGAGGGAGTCATTGAATCATTAATTCCACCAATTCGTTCAAACAAAACAAGTAGCAAAACCACTGATTCATACTGTGGCCAGAGCAAAAACAGACTATATATAGGGTATATATAAATTCTACATAAATATAAAAAGATTTGATCACAAATGCACACTTCTTAAAATACGAAACTTATGAGCAAGCAAAGCCACTATTCTTTATTAATCCTGATTCAGAAGTTAATCAATACAGAGTCAAGCCTTTTCTCAAATGAATTATTGGCAATGTTTGCTCTCTAGAGGTCCGATCTCTAAATGCTCTCGACGGCATTCATAACCACAGCGAATTGCAAATAACGAGCACACAGCGCATGGGTGATGTATAACAGAACATGCCCGCTCTGATCATTAAGCCCCGAACGCTCATTAGACGAGATTCAGATGTTATGAATGAGGATTAAATCTGCGCTACGGCTGAAAATCATTAGCACTGATTCATACTGATACAATCGGACAGATCAGCTCCAGGAAAATGAGCTTGCCTTATTCAGTTTGTGTGATAAATATTCCATGATTTATATTCCAATAGATCTCCCTCATAAATATTTATGAGACAAAATGCCTGGGAAATGGAGGCAAATTGTTCAGGAGTTTGGAGAGCTCCTTATATGATATTGTATTCGAAATAAACGACCAAAGCACAGATTTAATCAAAAATTACTCACCGCCGGAGTCACACAGGCAAATCATTTCCTCAGTACTAACACAGAGAAAGATATAACTCCATCAAGTTATAAGGAGAAGAGTATATGACTGCTTAAAGACAGAGATGCTTAAAAAAGATAGAAAAATTACGTGAATATGAAAGTGAATCATTTTAAACAGATAATGTGATTTCTTAGTTTTCCCAGATTCACCTGGGATGCTTTTGAAGGGAGTGCTAGGGTAAAAGTTTAGAGAAAAACTGTTTAGAAAGTCTAAAAATAAATAAATAAATAATAAAAGTGGGATAAAAAAGATAAAAAAAAAAATGTAAATAAACACAAATTAAATTAAAACAAATAAACAAATTAAAATTATGGTAAATATAACAAATAAATAGTACTAAATTCAAGTAAAATAAATACTTTTATTATTTAAAAATATTATAAAATAAGTACAAAGATTTTGTAGTGAATAAATAATAATAAATACATTTGTCTTTCAAATTCTGATGAGGATTATTATATTTGATCATTACTCATAAAACCCCTGTTTTAGAACATTTAGTGACACAACTGAAATGATTTTTTAAACATTTTCTAAATGCATTTTTAAATTTTAATTTTATTTAAGAAACGTTTTTGTAATCATGACAAGAAAACTGGACATTTCAATGTTCTTTAAAATATTAAAAATAAATTAATAAAACATTCAAATAACATATTTGGGGCGAAAATAAAGTTAGAACATTGTAACATTGTTGCAACCTTTAAATAACGTTTCTTTATTTCATTTTGTTTTTTAATTCATTTTTATTCTATTTTACAGTATAGAAATAATCTGAAATTATTGTAATTACATTTTTAATTTATATATGTTTTAATTTTTTATTTACTGTATATTTATTTTATTATTATTAGATTGTATTTTACAGTGTGACATCTAAAATGATTTTAAACTATAAAAACTATAATTTATTTTTTATAATAATTCTTTAGGTTTTTTTTTTTTATTTTATTCCATTTTATTTTACAGTGTGCCATAAAATTATTTCAAACGAAATTTTTAAAATTAATTTATTACATTTTTATTACATCTAAAATTAGCGTAAACTACATTTTTACATTTTGGATTTTGTGAATTTTATTTAGATTATATTTTATTATTTGACTATATTCAATTTATTTTACAGAGTGACATGCTATACTCTAATTATTTTAAGCTACAATTTTATAATTAATTTTATTATTTTATTTTACAGTATTAATAAATTTATAATGATTGTAAATAAAATTGTTTATTTTTGCATATTTTTTGTATTTATTTTATTACTATTTTATTTTACAGTGACATGCTATACTCCATCCAAAATTATTTGAAACTACATTTTAATAATTCATTTAAATTTATTTTATTTTACTTTACAGTATAAATATACTCATCTTAAATTATAGTGAATTACATTTTACATTTTTATATTTAATTTTTATTTTTTATAATTATTTTATGATTATTAGATTTTATTTCAGTGTGAAATCTAAAATGATTTTAAACTACATTTTAATTTAATAAACTACAATTTAACAGTGTGCCATGCTATAAATTATTTCAAACTACATTTTTTTAATTATTTATTTTTCCTTTTATTTATTTTTGAGTATAAAATGCCTTACTCAATCTAAAATTACTATAAACTAGGGCTGTCAATCGATTAATTTTTTTAATCGCGATTAATCACATGGTTGTCATGAGTTAACTCGCGATTAATCGCGCATTTTTATCTGTTCTAAATGTACCTTAAATTAATACTTTTTAAAGTTTTTAATACTCTAATCAACATTGGCATAGACAAATATGGATGCTTTAAGCAAATATGTGTTTATTATCAGTGAAACCATACTCGACATGAAGACTAACTTGTTTCAAATGTCATAGATGTTTTTTCAAATAACTTGTTCATGTCTATTAGACACATGAAAAAAAGAACATAGAAACACCAGGTTCCCATTACTTCTCTTTCTTTGCACTGAGCAATTTACTTACACAAGCTTGTTTATATTATTTGCCGGACAGGGCAGCTTCACTTCTTCTGAACAAGCAAAATCTACATTTATTATTACATTTCTTTGCCTCTCGGTGCCCACATACTGTAATCTGATGCAGCCAAGTTCTCAACAAAACTGTTTCCATTGTTTTGATTAAGTATTTTTGTTATCAGACAACCAAAGTAATATGAAATAATAACTGAAAAAAAAAATCCTGAATTATGATCATGATTCAATCACTGAAAAGAATCATTTACCGGCATCTGGACATAAGTCACTCCCTGCATTATTATCGTTGTTTTTAACTTCCTGTCTGAATTCGCGCGTTAATAAAATTAGTGCCGTTAAAATGAATTTGCGTTAACGCGCTATTAACGCGTTAATTTTGACAGCCCTACTATAAACTATTTTATACTTTTATTTAGATTTTATTTTATTATTTGACTTTATTTAATTTATTTTACAGTGTGACATGCTATACTCTAAAACTACAATTTTATAATTAATTTTGTTATTTTATTTTATTTTATTTGAGTATTTATTTTATTATTATTAGATTTTATTTTACAGTCACATGCTATACTCCATCTAAAATTATTTTAAACTACATTTTTATAATTTATTTAATTATATTTTAATTCTATAACTCTATATATTCTAAGGAACGTTTAAACACATTTTTAGCACTTAAATTTGTTACCTGGGAAGTAGATTTGACACAGTATTAAACCAAGCACTTTATGAGTAAGTAAAAAAAAAAAGAAAGTAAAAAAGTTATTCCTTTCAGAATGTAATGTAAAAACATATTTCCAAAATAACTAATGCACACATGCTGAAGACACTCAGTCAAAAGCGTACGTGACTTCACTCGTATTGCTTTTAACACACAAGATGTTTGAGAGCATGTTAAAATAAATCTCTGGCAGCACCACGTTTACCGCGTCTGACATCAGCCTTTCCCTCCACATGCATGTGAGCCGCTCCTGTCTTTCATCCAACCCACAGCCCTCCATCATGTCCTCCTCAATCAGATGAGCTATTCATCCCAGCGCTTCATCTTTTCATCTCTTTATCTTTCCCAGGGCCCTGGGAAGAACAGGCTATATTCATTTCCTAATTGCCATGCTCAAATTCAGCATTCAGCGCTCTATTTCTGTCACAGATGCTGAGGAGAACTTTGACATCCTGTGCGCGAGATGCGACGACAAACAGCCACACGGACGTTTAGGGAGAGGATCTGAGATTCCCAATGAGCTCAGAGAGGATCCTAACACTGTTTCCACGGATAGACTTGCTTTACACATGCAAAGAGAAACATTTACACATAGAAGTCTTTAAGATACAGTAAAACAGGTTAAATTTGGTCAGAGAGTTTGAAAGTGATGAAAAACCACATTAGGCTTTTAGGAGCAAAAGAAAACTTGGTTACAACTGGACTTCAGGAGAAAAAAAAACAATGCCATAAAAGTGTATCGTAAGGCCATTTATAGTAAAGAAACAGACTGGTTAATAAAAAGCAGGGATGGATTGAAGGCACGAGGACAGGTGAGATGAGAAGAGGGAGTCGCCAGATGAACGTGTGCGGCACATTTCACAGATTATCAGATTAGGATGATCTGACAGAGACTCGCGGTCAGACGAGGATCCGCTTTACTCTTCTATTCACACAGAAAGAATAGACTCTGTGCTCAACACTTCAGTCCATTTCTTCAAAGGCACAAGAGAATAAGAGAACAAGAGCAAGACAGAGAAAGATGACAGGTGTGAAAGCGGAGAATAACAGAAGAAAATGCTGAGACAAGCATATAGCTGGATGGGTGGATGGATGGACGGACGGACGGATGAATGGATAAAATGATGGATGGATGGACGGACGGATGGATAAAATGATGGATGGATGGATGGATGGATGGATGGACGGACGGACGGATGGATGGATAAAATGATGGATGGATGGATGGACGGACGGACGGACGGATGGATAAAATGATGGATGGATGGATGGATGGATGGATGGATGGACGGATAAAATGATGGATGGATGGATGGATGGATGGATGGATGGACGGACGGACGGACGGACGGATGGATAAAATGATGGAAGGATGGATGGATGGATGGACGGACGGACGGACGGATGGATAAAATGATGGATGGATGGATGGATGGACGGACGGACGGACGGATAAAATGATGGATAGATGGATGGATGGATGGACGGACGGACGGACGGACGGACGGATAAAATGATGGATGGATGGATGGACGGACGGACGGATGGATAAAATGATGGATGGATGGATGGATGGACGGATGGACGGACGGACGGACAGATGGATAAAATGATGGATGGATGGATGGATGGATGGAGCGATAAAATGATGGATGGATGGAACGATAAAAACATGTATGGATGGATGAATAGATAGATAGATGATGGGTGGATAGATGAAGCAATAAAATGATGAATGGATAGATGATAGATGGAGCAATAAAATGATGAATGGATAGATGATAGATGGAGCGATAAAATAATGGATGGATGGATGGATGGAGCGATAAAATGATGGGTGGATGGATGGATAGATGATGGATTGATGGAACAATAAAACAATAGATGGATGGATAGATGATAGATGAAGCCATGGATAGATGGATTAATGAACAGATAGAGAGATGATGGATGGAGCAATACAGTGATATATAGATGGATGGATAATAAAATGGATGGATAGAGCAATAAAAAATGGATGGATAGATGGATGATGGATGGATAGATGATAGATGAAGTGCTAAAAACATGGATGGATTGAGTGATAAAATGATGGATGGATGGATGGAGCGATAAAATGATGGATGGATGGATGGATGGATGGAGCAATAAAATAATGGATGGATGGAGAGATAAAATGATGGGTGGATGGATGGATAGATGGATAGATGATGGATTGATGGAACAATAAAACGATAGATGGATGGATAGATGATAGATGAAGCCATGGATAGATGGATGGATGAACAGATAGAGAGATGATGGATGGAGCAATACAGCAATATATAGATGGATGGATAGATGGAGCAATAAAACGATAGATAGATGCACAGAGTGACACAATGATGAATGGATGGATAGATGGAGCGATAAAAATATGGATGAATAGATAGATAGACGATGGGTGGATGGATGAAGCAATAAAATGATGGATGATAGATGATAGATGGAGCAATAAAATGGATGGATAGAGTAATAAAAAGATGGATGGATGAACAAATAGAGAAATGATGATGGATAGAGCAATAAAAAATGGATGGATAGATGGATGATGGATGATAGATGATAGATGAAACGCTAAAAACATGGATGATTGAGTGATAAAATTATGGATGGATGAATAGATGATAAATGGATAGCGTGATAAAGATGGATGATGGATGGATGAACAAATAAGAGACGATGATGGATGGATAGATGGATAGATATATGATGGATGGATAGATGGAACAATAAAATTATAGATGGATGCACAGATCAACAAAACAATGTATGGAGCGATAAAAACGGATGGATGGAGAGATAAATAGATGGATGACAGATGGATAGATGGAGCAATAAAACAATGGATGGATGGAGCGATAAAAACATGGATAGATGGATTAATTGATAAACGATGGGTGGGTGGATGGATAGATTGAGTGATAAAATTATGGATGGATAGATGGAGCAATAAAATGGATGGATGGAGTGATAAAGATGGATGGATGGATGGAGCAATAAAACAATGGATAGATGACAGATGGAGTGATAAACAAATGGATGGATGAACGGATATATAAATGAAGGATGGATAGATGAACAATAAAATGGATAGATGGATGCACGGAGCGGAGGGATGACATGGATGGATGGAGCAATAAAAGAATGGATGGATGGATGAATAGATATATAGACGATGGGTGGATGGATGGAGCAATACAACGATAGATGGATTGATAGATGATAGATGGATGAACAAATAGAGAGAAGAGGAAGCAATAAAATGATGGATGGATAGATGATAGATGAAGCGCTAAAACGGATTGGTTTAAGTGATAAAATGATGGATGGATGGATAAATGGAGCAATGAAATGGATGGATAGATGGAGTGATAAAAGGATGGATGCATGGATTAATAGATACATAGACAATGGCTGGATGGATGGAGCAATAAAATGATAAATGGATGGACAGATGATAGTTGGATAAACAAATAGAGAGACAAAGGGAAAAATAAAGCTATGGAAGGATGGATAGATGGTGCAATACAATAGATGGATAGATGGAGCGATAAAAGGATGGATGAATAGATTAATTAATAGATACATAGAGGATGGGTGGATGGATGGAGCAACAAAACGATAGATGGATGATAGATGGAGTGAAAAACAATAGATGGATGGAGCAACAAAACGATAAATGATGGATAGATGGAGCAATAAAACAATAGATGGAGTGATAAAAGGATGGATAAATAGATACATAGATGATGGGCAGATGGATGAAGCAACATCCATAGATGGATAGATGGAGCAATAAAATGATGGATGGATGGACTAAATAAATGATAGATAGAAAGATAGATAGATTTTCAGATTGTAGTGGAATGTGAGCTGCTGAATAAAACAATCTTTGCTTTGTGTTGGTAACCCAGTTATTGAATATTCATGTAGGTAAATAAATTCATGCATCTCTCTCTCTCTCTCTCTCTCTCTCTTAGGAGAGAACAACATCCTCCTGTGAGAAACATCACTTAATATGATATATTCATACATGCATAAAAAATTGGAAACAGAAGAAGGCTTTTCTCTGCCATCATGCTAGTGTACTTACAGCACCAATCACTGTCGCCGTCTACACTCCGCCTCGCTCCGTTAACTCACTGCTTCATAATAAATGATCTCAGCCGTCAGAGCCATGGCCTAGCAGTTAGTGTAAATGTCCAGACACGTCGAGTTGTGGTTTAAGTCATCACTGAGCACTCACTTTTACTCACAGCAAATCAGTATGAATGCTAATGAAAAGATCTCTATATTACAAAATCAGAAAGTGACCAAAAGACAGGAGGACCAAACCTGCCAAACATATAAACCAATAAATGTTTCAGCAAATAAATAATGATAGAAATAAATACATATAACAATAAATAAATAATAGATAAACTCATGAATAAAACAAAGTTTAAAACACATAATGAAAATAATAAATAAAGGAAAAATTTGTAATACAATTACAAATAAGTAATACAAATTAAATGACTAAATGTAAATAAAAACAAATTGTATTTATTTTATCAAGTCATCTATTGCTTTATTACATATTCCTTAGCATAGCAGACCGCAAACTAAGAAATATGGTGGACCGAACCTTAAAAAAACAAAACAATTAAGTACATTTATAAACAAATAAATGAAATATATAAATAATTTTTTTTAGTAAATCAATAACAAAAATCAAGTGAAGATTAAAACATTAATTAAAAAATAATAATAAACCAGGAACTATGGTGGACCAAAACAAAACAACAACAGTAAATTTATAAATAAATATGGAAATAAATAAATACATTTATCAGTAAATCAATAAATAAATAAATAAATAAATCAAGATTAAAACATTAAGTTAAAACGAAAAAGTTACAAAATTACAAATAAAGGAAAAAATGTCATGTCAAAAGTCATTTATTCCTTTATTAATTTTCCAACTGTTACAACTGTCATAAATATTGATTTATATATTTGTTTGTATATTTGTTTTTTATTTGTGCAGTTTTTGTAGAAAAAATTATATAAATAAATAAATAATAGATAAACTCAATTATAAAACAAAGTTTAAAAAACATACTGAAAATAATAAATAAAGGAAAAATTTGTAATACAAATTACAAAATTAACTAAATGTACAAATAAGCACATAAATAAATATGAAAATAAATAAACGTATCAGTAAATCAATAAATAAAAAATAAAGATTAAAACATTAAGCTTAAAAACAAAAAAAGTTTCAAATAAATATAGAAAATTACAAATAAAGGGAAAAAACAATCAAATAATTAAATAAAGATAATTAATGACTACATGTAATATACAATTTTTAATCAAGTCATTTATTCCTTTACTCATTTTCCAGCAATTGTTATAAATATTTATTTATATATTTGTTTGTTTATTTACTTTTTATGTTTACCAAAATAAATAAATAAATTAATAATTAATTAAAATTTTGTTTACTTTTTAATTTTTGCAAGCTTGGTCCTCCAACATTTGATAAATAAATACAGAAATAAATACATGCAATAATAAATAAATATAACAGTAATTGCTTTTTATTTTGTCAGGTTTGTTCCTCCATAGTTTCAGCAGGTTGAAACAGTTTACATGCATCTACCAATTGGTTTTCTATATATCCGCAGGCCCGCTAACGACGTGTAATGACACAATAAGCTTAACACGGCCCTTGAGGACGCAGGGAAAGAGCGGGACATCTGTGACTGTCACAGCCTAGAAAATAAAGCTCCTTCCACAATCGATTGTGCTCAGAAATCTTAGCGTGACATTTTGGGAATCATGAGAATATGTTTGTTATCAGTGAGCTCATGTTCCGGCTGGCGTGACACACGCTGCCATATTGCGTCGCCAGCTTTAACCCATATTTATTGTGCAGCGCGGACCCTTAGCAAAACACTGCACGCCAACGACGGCAACTTAGCCACATGATTAATGCGAGTCTAAGCTGCTTAGCGTGGGCCCATCTGGATCTACTGTTTACGGCGTGACTCACGGATGCCACGCCCCCTGGGGGCGGAGTGAGAGTGACGGGGGCGGGGCTGAGAGAACAGATAATCCTCTGTAATCGGGTTTTATGCGCTATTAAGGCCCAGCGGCCCATTGCGTAATTTGTACGATCCAGTGTGAGATGCTGATATGACAGCAGGGAAGCCCTGCATGCCAGGATCTGATGTATTATTGCAGTGGATGTTTGGTCTATGGATACAAGCGGCCTGGGATTATGGGAAGTGATACGGGAGTGCCGGGGCCTGCAGGTGAACGGGTGTCATCAAAATAAAAAATAAGAAATTATATTTAGGGTTTCAAGTGGGTAGTGCAAATACCCTATTGAAATTGTTAGAATGAGCCAGGCAAAATTTTCGGGTGTTTTGGATTTTTTGCAAAATCTACTTTTGCGAAATAGTCCTAGGTTTTTCGCACAATGGGAACCAAACCAGGGGAGAAAGATTCTCTGGAGAGCGATCAATAATTATCACCGTCGCAAAGGGACGCCAAAATGTTTGAAAGGGGTAGGACCACTTTTAGTAAAATGCCTAAAACTCCTGAACGGAATGAGATATCTCTGCCAAACTCACAACACTTATATAAGAGCTCAATCTGAGGTCACAGGGAAAAAACGTGGAGCTTGGCCACTTGGTGGCGTTATAAGAGGAAAAAAACATAAAATACATTAACTGCGCAACCATTTGTCCTGTCAACATGAAAATTGGTGTGCACTGCCTTGGTCCAACGTTCCACAAGTGTCTATAAGGACATTTGTGACCCTGGACCACAAAACCAGTCATAAGGTAAAATTTTACAAAACTGAGATTTATACATCATATGAACGCTCAATAAATAAGCTTTCTATTGATATATGGTTTATTAGGATAGGACAATATTTGGACGAGATACATCTATTGGAAAAACTTGGAATCCAAGGGTGCAAAAAAATCTAAATACTGAGAAAATCACCTTTAAAGTTCTTAACAATGCATATTACTAATCAAAAATTACATTTTGATAGGTTTACAGTAGGAATTTTACAAAAAATCTTTGTGGAACATGATCTTTACTTAATATCCTAATGATTTTTGACATAAAAGAAAAATCTATAATTTTGACCCATACAATGTATTTTTGGCTATTGCTACAAATATACCCCAGCGACTTAAGACTGGTTTTGTGGTCCGGGGTCACTTTTGGTTAAATGCCTAAAACTCCTGAACAGAATGAGATATCGTCGCCAAACTCAGGACACTTATGTAAGAGCTCAATCTGAGGTTGCAAGAAGAAAATTGTGAAGAGTTTGGCCACTTGGTGGCACTATAAGAGGGAAAAAAACATTAAATACATTAACTGCGCAACCATTTGTCCTGTCAACTTGAAAATTGGTGAGCATTGTCTTGGTCCAAAGTGCCACAAGTGTCTATAAGGACATTTGTGTATCTCCAAAAACATGGCCGCCATTGGCCGATGAAGACAAGGTTAACAGAGGCCGATCAGAACGAAACTTGGTGGTCCTATTCAACTTACGTCCACAAAGGTCTGTGAGAAATTCAAAAGAAATCGGCCACTGAGGGAGGGCAATATCGCATTTTTCAAGGGCGTAAACGACTTTTGCACGATATTCCTATCATACGATAGAACTCCTCATTCTGGACAACTTTGCCTTTAGAACCACTGCTGTCAATCAAATTGCTTCTTAAATGATTGAGATGTTGAAAACCAACTTTTGCGAACTAGTCCTAGATTTTTTGCTTAATGCAGTACAATTCTCTGGCCTCTCTAGGTCAATAACTATCAAAAAAATGTCGAAATGTACCCTTTGGGAGGCTATAACAGGGTCGTTTTGGAAAAGGGGCCTATCCAAATGTACTTAAAATCCTATAAAGCCTAAAGGAAAACTAAAAACTACATGAAACCTGGTGAGCACATGCGACAGGAGATTCTAAACAAACATGCAAAGTTTTAGAGAGATCGGACCACAGCTGGCACAATAACAGTCATAAACATTATAAAACAACATATTATGGTAAATTACCTGTATTTGCAAAAAACGGCTTGCTACATAATGTCTTTATTATTATTGCCTAGACAGAAGATGATATTCTCAGACTATAAACTCATGCATATCTATGTGAATGAGCTCATGCATTCCAAAAAAAAAAAAAAAAAAAAAAATAGTGAACAGCCCAGTTTCGTCTGAAAACTAGCTGGAGGTTTGGAAATGAAGCCTTGTGAAGGAGTCAGATAATCAAATATAGAGTGGATAATTACCTCCCGCTCATCACTCATCGCCATGGCAATCAAGAGTCTCCATTCAGTCCTAATATAACTCATGAACACGCCCAGATCTGCACCCGTCCCACAGACACCTGAATACACTGAAATACACTTATGACACATATGAGCACCTGATATAAGACTTATTTATGGAAAACATCTGTTGTGCCCTGTTTGTGGGACGTAACCTGTTAAATTTGTGCTCTGTGTCACTCATAGATGTTCAGGTCATTCAGGTCAGTATTATTATTATAATTTAAATATTTTTTTTTTATTACATTTTTATTTATTTTATTAATATTGAATGTTATTTATTTTAAATAAAAAATATACAAATATTCATAAAATAACTTTATTAAATATTCTAAATTTTCTAAGTTATTGTAAATATTTTAAGTTTATGTGTAGTCTAGTCAATAAACAAAATGACAAAATTTTGCTATTTTGTGAAAAAACATGAAAAATATTTTTAAATAAATGCAGTTCTTTATATTTAATTCTTTATTTTATAATATATTATTATTATTGTTTTTATTGTTATTTTAAAAACATTGAGATTCTTGAGATATTCTTGAGATTGAGGTAACTACTAATTTCTAATAATACTTTAAATTAATTTTTATTATTTGCCATGTTCATTTTTATTTATTTTATTAATATTGAATGTCATTTGATTTTAAATAAAATCGATATTAAAAACGAATTTTTATATATAAACATATAAAATATACTTATATATAAAATAACTTTACTAAATAGAAAGTTTATGTGTCTAGTTTAGTCCATAAACAAAATGATGAAATTTGATTTGCTATTTTTTATGTAGTCCCAACATTTTGCATAAAACATTAAAAATATTTTAAAATAAATGTATTTATTTATATTTAAATATTTATTTTACATAAAATTATTTTATATTATTTAAAATAGTTTATATGAATAATTTAAATAATTTTATTGCTGTTCTAGCAGGTCTGAACATAATAAATCAATAAATAAAATGAGATACGTATTTTTTACATTGATAAATAAACTTAAACATGAGCATAAAAGTACATTTATTTAAAAAATAATATTTTAAAATATTATTTATTTTAATAATTTAATATTGTTATTTTATTAATTATTTTTATAGTTTTTATTAATATTTTGAATTAGTTTTTATTTTTATATTTTCATATTTTTACTTTTTTTTTTGCATTTTTGTGATTTTTATTTGTTATTTTTAAAATATATCTAGAGTTTTAATACATTTTATTTTAGGACAGTACAGTAAATTAAATGTTATCTTGGAAACTAGCTGAAATAAATAAAGTTTACATTTTAAAATATATATTTTCTATTAGATCATGTCTAAATTTTTTATTTATACATAAGTAACATTTTATTTGTGGTTAACTATAATAGCCCTGAACTAAATGACCTGTCCATATTGCATCGGGTGAGGCTGAAATCTCTCTCAAATTCAGATTCAGCGCTTTTCGTCTTCGGAGCAGATCAGCGATTCACCAAAGATGCTCAGAGAACATGCATCATAAATCAGCTTTATTTGTTCCTGAAATAATGCGAATGAAGGCATTGGGCATATGGACGCCTCTGTTCAGAACTGCTGATGAGGCTGAAATAAAAGTGCAGCGATCAGGCCAGTGACAGATGTTTCTTACTTATAGCTGGAATATATAGACTACATTAAAACACACGCTTACAGATTCACTCTTTGTTATACAGCTGAATATGTTCATGCTAATGCACTGCCTAACAACTTCATTTAAATGCAAACACCTTTAGAAACTATATTAGACATTTACATTAATATTAAAATATTTAAATTATTATTTTAATATTTTATTTTCAATATTTTTTGTATTATGAATAGTGAATTATATTTTAAAATGTTATTTATATATAATATTTTACTACATAAACTAAATATAAAAAATATAATTATTTTAAATATTTTATATATAAATAATATTTATATAATACTAATTTAATAATTTATATGACCCAAAATGTATGTCAAAATTATTTTTAAAAATTATATTTAAAAAATTAAATCTACAATTGACACATTTACAACTAAAAACTTCACAGAAAAAATATAAAAAAAAGTATTTATTGAAAAAGCAATGATAATCTCAACAATAAAAATGTAATAATTCATGTAATAAAAAAATGTATGTCATACAATTCATTATTTAAATAGATTAAAATTTAAAATTTAATTTAATATAATATACCAAATTTGCTAAATATGTTAATGAAAAAATCTACAATTAATGCATTTACAACTAAAAACTGCAGTCAAAAAAATATTACAAATATGATTTTTTATTGAAAAAAGTAATATAATCTTACCAATACAATTCTTTTTATACTGCAATAATATTTCTGACATTTTTATATGTAATGCATTTAATAAAAAATGTATACGTCATACAAAAGTTCTTAAAATATATTCAAATATGATATATAAATACACAAAATATGCTAAATATTATAATAAAAACTAGAATAATGAATGCATTTACAAATAACAACTGCAATAAAAATATTACAAATATAATATATTCATTTATTGAAAAAGTAATTATAGTGTTTATTATCTAAAATAATTTATTATATACAATTTTATTATATAAAACATATACATTTATTTTATAAATTAATATAAATAAATATATTTTAAAAAGTAATATATTTATAAATTAATTATATATATATATATATATATATATATATATATATATATATATATATATATATATATATACACACACACACATATATACACACACACAAAATAAGCAAAATATTATAATAAAAATCTATAATTATTGCATTTGCAACTAAAAACTGCAGTCAAAAAATATGAATAATATAATACAATTATATAATAATAAAAACTACAATAATTAATGCATTTACAAAGAACTGCAGTCAAAAAATATAAAAATATATAATAATTATTTATTGAAAAAAGTAAGTATCTCGACAATACAATTATTTAAATTTTTATTATTTCTTATTAATATTTTTACACATAATACATGCAATTTACACATCATCAATACTATTAAAATCATCATTAAAATATTATATAAAATATACAAAATATGGCAAATATTGGAGTAAGAAATAATTAATGCATTTACAACTAAAAACTGCAGTCAAAAAAATATTATTATTTATTGAAAAAATAGCTCAACATAAAAAGTTATCTCTCCAATATTGATACTGATGAAACTAATAACTTTTTATGCATTTTTAAAAAATTGTAGATACTGAATTAATAACTTTAAAAACACACACAAGTTTACTATATATACTATATAAAACATGCTAAATAAAGTATAATTAATTATTAAAACATAAAAATGGAAATAAATCCCCATCACCTGATGTTTTTGCTATCAAAGATAATTAATGATGAAATGTATTTCATAAGAGCTGCTCTGCTGGGTTTGTCCCCCGTCGAGTCGCAGCACCTTTAAAATTCTGCTTGGATAATCAAGAAAAGTTGTGCGAGTTCCTTTCGCCGCTTTAATAAACCGGAGTTTGCTGCGGGCGTCTTTAAATCGCTTTAGAATATCAATTACTGCAGTCTGATCTCAGTATATTGAGAGTAAAACAAGAAGAGGTTCATTAGCTTCCCCAAACAGATCAGGAATGAAGAAGAGGCTAGAAACGCAGCGCTTTCCGCTTTGTTTGTACAAACTCATTTCTCTGCTTCATATAAAGTTTTTATAATGGCTAAAATGGTTAAGAAAAATTATGCAACATGTGAACTATATTTTTAATATTTTTGTATTATTATATATGAATACTGGATTAATATTTTAAAATGTTATTTATATATAATATTTTACTACATAAACTATATATAAAATATATAAAAAATATAATTAATTTAAATATTTTTAAATATTATTTATATAATACAAATTTAATAATTTGTTTCTACCCTTTCTATGTCATACAAGCAATGCAAAATGTATGTCAATTATAAAAAATAATTATATTTAAAAAACTGTTATTAAAATATATTAAATTATATAAAAATATACAAAATTTGGTAAATATTTTAATGAAAAATCTACAATCAATGCATTTACAACTAAAAACTGCAGTCAAAAAATATTACAAATTTTTTTATTTTTTTTTATTTTTATTGAGAAAAGTAATATAATCTCAACAATACATTTTTTTATACTGTAATAATATTTCTGACGTATAAAAAATGTATACGTCATACAACAGTTCTCAAAATATATTCAAATATACAAAATATTTGCTAAATATATGCTAAATATTATAATAAAAACTACAATAATGAATGCATTTACAAATAAAAACTACAATAAAAAATATTACAAATAAAATATAATTATTTAATGAAAAAATAAAATTACATTTTTATTTGTAATGCATGTAATGAAAAATGTGTATGTCATACAATAGTTAATAAAATATATTAAAATATTATATATTATATGTATATATTATATACACACAATTATATATATGTATTATATACAAAATATTATAATAAAAAATCTATAATAATTAATGCATTTGCAACTAAAATCTGCAGTCAAAAAATATTACAAATATAATATAATTATATTACAATAAAAAATCTACAATAATTAATGCATTTACAAATAAAAACTGCAGTCAAAAAATATTACAAATATAATTATTTATTGAAGAAAGTAACAATCTCAAAAATACAATTATTTTTATTATTTTTTTAGGGCTGGGCGATATGGCAAAAAAAATTATCACGGTAATTTTTTCATATCAGTCGATATCGATATTATCACGATAAATGTCAAGTCTTTATATCTATCAATTTTAAGGGCAAATTTTTACTCCTGAATGAAAGAAAAACCAGACAGTTAATTATTATTTCTGGTTTATTGTTAGAACATGACAAATATTTTCCAAACAATGATCAATTGAGGTAGAATACACATTAGAATATTACTAGTAAAATCAACATCAATAGAATACAATATTATTAATATCAATAGAATATATAAAATGTTTTTATAAAAAAAAAGAACTGTAATATGATACAACACTTGGCTCTGACTGTAAATGCAGAGTTTAAGTGATTTTTAATTATATTTATCATTCAACAAAAATAAGAATAGACAAATCTTTTCAGCATGCCAATCCCTTTGTGCGGCTGATTTAACACATTTTGTAAAATGTTTTAGCTGTCTGACAATATAAATAAAAAATAATGGCTCAGGGCTCTACGCTTACTTTTCTTGCTAGGAGCACTTGTGCTCCTAACTTAAAAAACTTAGGAGCACAGTCAAAATTTTAGGAGCACATTCTAAACAATAATCAAAACTCTGATAAAAAATTTGCCTTCCTATTACGAGGTGATATTTGATTCCTCAAAGTGATTTACAGGGGAATTTAGTTTTTTTATTACCTTTTCATATGTTTAATGAGGCTCAGAGGTGACATGAGTGCAATCAAAATCATAAATTCATGTTGAGATTAATGTTTTAAATAAAAAAATTTGAATACAGAAATAAAGATTTAAATAACTGAACAGATCTGCCAGCAGGTTGCGGCAAGACACTGATTTAATTACTGAATCATATCATTCATTTGATTCGTTCGAACGGATGGTTCATACAGGAATAAAGCAAGTGAATGTCTTTATGAATGGGAAATTGAATCGTTTCACTAGATTCCTTTAAAAGCCACGTTTCATTCATAAACGAAACACCGCTGTGTTTGAATGGAGATGAGCGCAGTTGTGACTTGTTTCAGATTGTAGGGCTCTAGAGTGTGACCAATTTGGTCGCACGTGCGACCTAATTTCTCAATGGTGCGACTAAAAAAAATCAAAGGTTGCACCGGTGCGACCAGCCGTTCGAGGGGAAAAAAACGAAACTCCGTCACTCTTTTAAAGTCTCCCTGTTGCTCAACAACAGACACACATTAGACCCATATCCTGGTCTAAACCAATCAGAGATGAAGAACGGATCCCGCCCCCCCTCTGATTGGCCGTGGTCCAGATATTCCTGTACGTGTGTGTACGTTTGAAAATGCATGTGATGCAGTCAGGATGTCTCTACATTACATTGTCAAGCGTTTACAATGCCTTCTCCGCAAAAACACGGACTGGATCGCGGACTACATTCATAAAAACCGAATTTACTATGGCGCGGAATGCCATGTAATACGTTGATTTCTGGATTGATAAATCAAAAGTTGGTCTGTCACTCAATTCAAATCGCGATATGGACTAGTGTCTGTGAAAACTGAAAGGCAAAAAGACCGTTTAATCTGAATCCTGCATGTTCCGTTTGCCTCTATGTATTAATGGTGGAGACGTGTATTTTTTTTTTTAACTACACGCGTATAGGCTACTGAAGCACGCGTGACGCTCCCGCTAATTTTTGGCATTTGCGTCTCACATGAACAGATAAATCTCCAAACCTACTGTGTCACTTTTACCGTTTCATTTGAGAAAGCATCATATCATACTGTACACACAGAAACTTCACGGCAACCTATCAAAATAAAAGTACGGTTTAACATGAAACAGAACAATATTAGTCCTGTATTACTTTTGTACAGTATAATGTAGGCGTTTATATATTCCTATTTATAAATCATATATATGTTTGCCAAAAATTTAAAATGTTTATTTTTCATTTGATTAAAAATAAATAAATGTTTATGCTTTCATTTGATTATGAGAAAAATTAAAACAAGAATTTCAAAAAAAAAAAAAAAAAAAAAAAAAAAATGGTAGAGCCCTATTGTTCAAAATGTTAAAATAGAGAGTTTTGGACTTATTTTTTCACTGAAATGTTTTCGTTATTACACAAAGTAGGGTAAAGTACTGGGGGGGAAAAATATGCTTCAAATAAAGAACTTTATATTGACCAGATTGTTAGTTAATCATTTACAAGTCAATATTGCCTATATGGACAGGGATTAAAAAATAAATAAAATAAAAAAGTAAAAAAAAAGTGAACTTGTAAAACTGCGGTGTTAAATGTGATGCGGTTGAAAATTTGGGTGCACCTAACTTTTGTGCTGGTGCACCTAAGAAAAAAAGTTAGGCGCACCAGTGCAACCAGTGCAAAAAGTTAGTCTAGAGCCCTGGATTGTTCGACGTTTGACGAAGAAATAGAGCAAAATCAGGCAATAGTGTTGTAGTCAGTCAATGTAAGTCACTTAATAATAACTTCTTGTTTATTTAACTGCTGTATTAAATCAATATCTCATTTACAAACTCCCTTAAAAATTATTAAAAGCTGTCACTCATCTTAGTTCGCGATATCACAAAGCTCTATTATAAACAACGACGCTCTCTTTACTGCACAATCAGTCTCTTCTTTACACTCTCTCTACACTTTATGAAAGGAGTGGTGAGATATGTCTGTGATACATTACTCAACGTTGCACGTAGAAACCTTTGAAGCTCCGCTGAGAGCAAACACAAATATGCTGATCGGGACAGTCTCACATGGTGCTCCTAAAAATTATTTTTTACAGTCGCACGTACTAATTTTTAGTCGCAAATGCGAGTGAAACGGTCGCACTGTAGAGCCCTGTGGCTGTAAAGTAAATAATGTGTGCGGCATCCGGAAGTGCAGGCTGCAAGATACTTGAGCAACGTTATGCATAGTGCGTAAACATTATCGAGCGCTTATCAAACTGTTATTATCATTTTATCAACAAAAAAAAAAAAATCGAATTATCGCCCAGCCCTAATTTTTTTTATTAGCACCTTAAAAATTTTTATACAAAATGCGTGTAATTTAAATATACACATCATACAAATACTTATTAAAGTTTTATATACAATATTGTAGCTATGCCAAATATTAAAATAAACAATAATTAAAGCATTTACAACTAACTGCAGTCAAAAAATTATTACAAATATAAATATTTATTGACAAAATAGCTCAGCATAAAAAATTCTCTCTCTAATACTGAAACTGAAACAAATAATTTTATTTATTTTTTTAATTCTCTGGTTCATATAAAGTTTTTATAATGGCTAAAATGGTTAAGAAAAGTTATGCAAGATGTGAAACGTGCTCTGAAACGCTGTTATCTAATACAAGCACGTTCAGACATTAAGCGCATAACAGCATGAGAGTGTTTCTGAATGAACGCCGCACCGAAAATATTACATTCCCAGCTTGAAGTCGACGGATCGAAATCACGACGATCCAGCCAAGCACTCGGGGTGAAATCTGTATGTATGAAATATGCATTGGATGAATGTGAATGCGTTTCTTGACACAGGTGAAGAGCAGACGGAGGCAGAAATCTCAGACTGAACCTAGCGCACTGAGACGGGTGTAATTTTAACCTCGTCTGCAAGATTTCACGCGTTTTCTGTGAAATCTCACACTTTAGGGCCTCCGACTGGTGTGTGCTTAATTGGTGCTTCAACAAGATGCAGAAAGTGATCTTCATATTCTCTGTGAGAACAAACGTCACTCTCACGTTCAGTCACAGCTCACAAAACGCACAGAAAACACATCAAACATTCAACACACTAACGTCACTGCCTCACTGCTGAATGTTTTAAAGCGTACACATTTATTTACACAATTATTCATTATATTTTTTCTTTTTATTTATTGACATGAATTTTAATAATATTTTGCACATTTTTATTTGGAAAATCATGATGTTTACATGATGCAAAAATATTAAATATTTTTTTATTTTTTATGTATATTAATAAATTATTTTATTTATATTTTATTTATTTTATAAATCATATCTACATTTATTTACAATGACAAATATTTAATAATTATATATAATGTTTTAATGATTGTTTATCGTTTTAAATGTTTATTTAATGTTTATTTTTTAATGTTTATACATTTGTTATATCTTATATTTTTATTTGAAAAAAAAAAAAATACACACACACACACACACATATATATAGATATAATATGATATATGGACAAAAATAATGTATATTAATATTTTGCATTACATTTGTATTATGTATGCATATATATCGTTTTATTTTAAATTATAATATAATTATCATAATATACACACACATATATATATATTTTTTTTATCACATTATTTTTTATAAATTGTATTTAAATTAATATTTATATATAACGTTTAATTAGTTTTAATTATATTTGTAGAATTAGTGTATTTGTATAATGTATGTATATTAACATTATATGTGACACCCAAATATATGCACAAAATTAAATAATGTATATTAATAAATTCTGTATATTTTTATTTTATTACAAGAATTATTTATAATGTATATTTAAATTTATTTAATAAATAATTTTTATATCTAACTTTTTAAAGAAAAAAATATGCATAAAATTAAATAATGTATTAAATGTAATAATAACAAAAATGTCATTAACGTTAATAAATAATTTTTATGTTTTTATTTAATTTTTAATTTTCTATATTTTATTTTATATTTTTTATATTTTATATTTATATTTAATAATGTAATTATATATAACTTTTTATATGGATAGATAGATAGATAAAATTTATTCATCAATAAATCAACTAATATATGTAATAATAATGTTAATAATGTTAATAATTTATTTTTCAATTTTTTTATTTGTTATTCTGTATTCTATTCTATATTTTATGTTATATTTTTTAGAAATTATATTTATATATATTTAATAAAAGTGTAATTATATATATATATATATATATATATATGTGACCCTGGACCACAAAACCAGTCTTAAGTCGCTGGGGTATATTTGTAGCAATAGCCAAAAATACATTGTATGGGTCAAAATTATTGATTTTTCTTTTATGCCAAAAATCATTAGGAAATTAAGTAAAGATTATGTTCCAAGAAGATTTTTTGTAAAATTCCTACTATAAATATATCAAAATGTAATTTTTGATTAGTAATATGCATTGTTAAGAACTTAATTTGGAGAACTTTAAAGGTGATTTTCTCAGTATTTTGATTTTTTTGCCCCCTCAGATTCCAGATATTCAAACAGATGTATCTCGGCTAAATATTGTCTTATCCTAACAAACCATATATCAATAGAAAGCTTATCTATTGAGCTTTCATATGATGTATACATATGATGTTTTGTAAAATTTAACCTTATGACTGGTTTTGTGGTCCAGGGTCATATATATATATATATGGATAAAAATAAATAAATTTTCATAAGTGACATTTAAATTGAATTTATAAATACCTAATATATATTTATTTTATATTTATATATAAAATATTTAAAAAATATTTTATATTTATAAACAATTTTAACAATACAATATATACTGTATGTTATACTAAATATCATAAAAATACAAAAATATTCTAATAAATTTTAGAATAATTACAACTAAAAACAATACATTTACTTAAAACTACAAAACCAACTCATCCATGAGGTACTCAGCAACTAAATCTTGCTGAGGAAGTTAGTTAAAGTAAGTTAAAACCAGCTGCTTAAATGATTATCCAATGCAATGACAGTCATTTAAAGGAAACTCTATCACTCCCTTGAGTACTGGAGGTTGTTTCTTTCTCAATAATGTGAGAATGCATACTACAGTAAGCATATATATATATATATATATCACGGTAAAAACGTTCCTGGCCAAAGGGTCAGAAAAAGGGTAGGAAATGGATACGAAAAACAACATTTTAGTTGCTTTTGGTCTAAGAAACCTTGACAAATGTTATAAAAATCAAATATATGACCTGTTTAAGGGTTGTGGGAAAGCGATCCACACAGGATGGTTAAACATTAAGCGTATCTGTGTTTGTATCTGCTCCACAGTAACCGTGTTTGGACACAGTCAGACGTGTCTTAGCGTCTGTCGGCTCCAAGCAGAGGTGAAAATAGCCAAGAAAACTCAAGAGAGCATCAGTGTCTCGCAGCTCTGGAGACTAACACACCCTGCTTACTTGGTATTCGGACATTACAAAGATGAAACCCAAAGCCGGACCCTGGAATAGCCCTGCCACTCGAGAGCTCGAAACACGAGAGCCACCCGCTCACCAGAGTCGGGAACTCCTGAAAGCCTGAGTCTTTCACTCACACACACACACACACACACACACACACAGGACATAAGCGTTATCCGTCGATTAGATCCGTGCCTGTTTACTGTCTCTGTAAATAACTGTTGACACAAATTTCGCTCTTGCTTGTGAAATGTTGCAGCTGCTGCAGATTAAAAATAACCCGGAGTGCAGATGCCCTGACAAACCAGAGTCTTTAAAATGCACAAAAACACAAAGGTGTGGAAACTGAATCACATCTGAGTTCCAAGAAAATCACAGGAGAGAAAAAACACTGAGAACTCTTAATTGTTAATTTAATATATGAACTGTTTCTCCTAAGCATCATTATTTTTTATGTATACAAAAATGTCACAATTTATTTAAAATTTCTTTAAACAAATAAGTCTGTTGGGTTAAAAATTATTTTTATAATATGCTATACTGTATATTTTTATAAATGGTATTATATTTTATGACATTATATTGTGTGTTTATATTTATATATTTCTTTACATTTTAATATTTTATATTATTCTTATATTTTTTTTATTTTTCACAAAATGAAGTTTGTTGGGTTTTAAAATGTGAAGCAAAAATAATTATTTTTATAAATTGTATTATATGTTATGACATAGTGTATAAAGATGTTCAGGTATATATCACATTCTTGATGTGACTAAATATAGTCACATTTTTTAATCAAATGTTTCACAAAATTAAGTCTGTTGGGTTAAAAAGTTATTTTTATATTATGCTGTACTGTATATTTTTATAAACTGTATATTTTATGACATTATATATGTGTCTAAATATTTTTTTTGTTGGGTTACCAAAGTATTTTTTATAATATATTAAATACTTTTAAAATTTGTATATTTTAGCTTTTTTTTTTTTAAATTACATTTCAGAAAAGTAAGTTTGTTAGGTTTCACAAATATGTACACAGGTATGACATTTTCCATTTCTATCATATTATGTCTCCCTCTGTTTCTATATCTCTATATACAGTATATATATATATATTTTTTTTTTTTTTTTTTATTTTTATTTTTTTATTGTATTATATTTTATGACACTAAATTGTATAAAGATGTTTCAAAATATGAATATACATAATTATTATTATTTAATTACATTTAAAAATATATTCTTTTTAGACAACTTTGTATGACATTGTACAAAAAATATATTTTGTATTTTTAATAGATTATAAAAAATGTGAAGCTGCATCTTGGTTTTAAATTTTGCATGTAATGCAATGAAATTCAGACATTTTTAGTGTCCAAACATATTCAAATATACTTTATAATAGAACATTAGTTTACTAAGCTATGAAAGAGCAACCGCTGAGAAATACGGTTTTATTTATGAATGCAGTTTTAGGGCCAGATCAATGTTGTTTTTTTCCTCTCTGTGTCGCAGTAAAGAATAAAGACAATCACGCCATAAAAAATTGGTCCAAGAATCCATCAGATTTTACAAACAAACACACACATTTACTAAGAATTACTGAGCGCTCAGAGAACTTAGAGATTAAACACTCTTAAAGAGAAAGAAGCATTCGGCTCTTCGCATCTTCTTGTCCGGACAGCAAAACCAGAGAGAGATCAAAAGTCATGTGACTGACCATGTGACCACAGCTGGTGGCCAGACGGGCGATTAGAGGAGACGACCCTCTTCACCACTTCTAGACAACACACACACACACACACACACACACACACACACACACACACACACACACACACACTGATGTTAAATGAGCTGTGAGATCCTTAGCAGAAGAGGCTGAGAGTCTCTCACACACAGCAGTACATTTCTGATGATACGCTGCATTAAAGTCAGAGTGTTTAATTAACACACAAACACAGAGTCCGAGTGTTCTGTGTGTGAGCTCATGTCACAGTAAACTGCTCGTCAGGACAACAGCCTCATCCGAATAGGAGTTTGTAAAAGCACAGCGGCATTCAAATGGAATCACACTGCGGCCGGTCGAACACACAATCACCTCAAACCATGCAGAAGAGACTCGACAGCGCCTCGGGCGCCAGAGAGACAGGTCCGCCGTCCCACAATCCATCACTGCTCCTCTACTCAACCCACGAGACTCTCCAACAACCCTCCATCTCTCTCGACTCCTCATCATAATGCCTCCAGACACGATGTTATGCTTTCTCCTGCTCTCGAACCATCTGTTCATCATTATGAAACATCACTCATCTGCCTTCATCAGAAACAATTCAGCACTCATATACACACACACATAGATTGGTGAACTAGTTTAGTTCATCTAGTTTAGCACCAAATGGAATAGTAAAAGTAACCCAGGTGTTAGGGAACGTTCTTACAAAGTTATAACCAAATGTTCTTCTAGTAGCATTAATAGAATGTTCGATTTTTTAAATGTTACTAGTTTCAGAATGTTCAAAAGTAACATTCTCAAAATGTTTGCATACAATGGAATGTTCTTTTAACATTCAAATTTTTAAAAAACATTGGGATGTTTTGAACTTTCAGAACATTCAAAAATAACTTCTATTCATCAAGGAAATATTAAAGGAGTGGGTCACTTTCAGATAATGTACTCACCCCCTTGTCATCCAAGATGTTCATGTCTTTCCTTCTTTAGTTGTAAAGAAATTATGTTTTTTTGAGGAAATTTGAGGGATTTCTCCCCATATAATGGACTTCTATGGTTTTGAACTTCCAAAATGCAGCTTTAAAGGGCTCTAAACGAGCACAGCCGAGGAAAGAAGAGTCTTATCTAACAAAATGATGGGTTATTTTCTAAAAAAAAAAAAAAAATCTCGAGAAGACGAGCGTTTGAGATTAAAAAGTATATATGTTATAAATGTTTTTAGAAAATAACCGATGGTTTCGCTAGAAAAGAACCTTCTTCCTCGGCTGGGATCATTTAGAGCACTTTGAAGCAGCATTTAAACTGCATTTTGGAAGTCCAAAAATTTGGGGGCACCATAGAAGTCCATTATGTGGAGAGAAATCCTGAAATGTTTTCCTCAACAAACACCATGTCTTTACGACTAAAGAAAGACATGAACATCTTGGATGACAAGGGAGTGAGTGCATTATCTGTACATTTTTGTTCTGAAAGTGAACTCCTCCTTTCATAGAATGTTCGTTTTTTTAAAATGTTACTAGTTTCAGAATGGTCAGAGCATTCAAAAGTAACATTCTCAAAATGTTTGTATACAATAAAATGTTCTTTTAACATTCAAATTTTTAAAAATCATTAACAAAAAGGGATGTTTTGAACATTCAGAACATTTAAAAATAACTTTAAACTGATCAAAAGTGACAGTAATAACATTTATAATGTTACAAAGGATTTCTATTTCAAAAAAATGCTGTTCTTTTCAACTTTCTGTTCATCAAAGAATCCTGAAAAATAAAATGTATCATGGTTTCTACAAAAATATTGGGCAGCACAACTGTTTTCAATATTGATGATAATCAGAAATGTTTCTTGAGCAGCAAATCAGCATATTACTATGATTTCTAAAGGATCATATGACACTAAAGCTGAGTAATGATGATGAAAGTTCAGCTTTGATCACAGAAATAAATGGCATTTTAATAGATATATTTACACTGAAAGTGCTTGAAAAAATTTGATTACTTATTATTCTTCTTCTTTATCATCTTCTTCTGTTTCTTCCACTCAAGTCTATGTCCATAGAACCACTTGTGGGAAAGTTATGAAATTTGGCACACAAATAGAGAACAGTCTCAACATTAACCATAGCAAGTTTAGAGTCTCTAACTCAAACTCTCTAGTGCCACCACTTGTCCAAATTTTCACTCATGTTTATGCTAATTACTTTTGAACAATTTGTCTGATTTTCACCAAAATTGGTTTAGATCATCTTCAGACCATGCTGACAAAAAGTTATGGAATTTCAGTTGATTAATCAAACTATGATCGAATAACGTGCAAATGAATTTTACAAAAAGCATGCAAAAATACATCTGAGGCTCAATCTCACCAATGGTTTGGTGTATTGAGACCAAACTTGGTGTGTGTTATAACAAGCATTACCTGAGGCTACCTGCACAGTTTTGGAGCAGTGCCACCTATTGGTCAAGAGATATGAAAAATGGAGATGTTATATTTTATGAATGCATTGGCTTATCGTTACGAAACTAAGTATGTGTCTTCGGCACCATGCCCTAATAGCACTCAAAAAGTTTGGCCAAGAGTTATAAAGAAATAAAAAAAATGCTAATGATATTTGATTCAATTGGCCGGTAATAAAAGGTATCTCAATATATTCCTTGGGTTATGCTGAGAACACTGATACAATTATGCCAAAATTGGCCAAACTTCCTGTCCACTATTTTGATTAATGTTCAAAACCTACTTTATTGAACTCCTCCTAGACTGTTGGTCCAATTTTCACCAAATTTTACTCGGATCATCTTCAGACCTTGCCGACAAAAAGTTACGGATTTTGTGTCGATATACAAAACAGTTTTTGTTTAACGCATCAACGAATTTCCTGGAAAGATGTTAAACTGCATCTGAGGCTGTATTTCTGCAAAGCTTTGACGTATTTACACCATCTTTGTATGTACCATTGTCACCTCACACTGACCATGCCACATCAATTCGATAACAGTAATAAAAGTAATAATCCATTAACCATTAATAATTAAATTTCCAAAAATGCTAATTACTTTTGATAATGCCGAGAACACAGATACCAATTTTGCCATAGTCAGCCGAACTTCCTGTCCTGTGTTGACAACCTACTTTTTGGAACTCCTCCACGAACATTTTTCTGATTTTCACCAAAATTGAGTCAGATTATCTTTAGACTGTGCTGACACAAAGCTATGGCTTTTGTGTCGATAGACGAAACCGTTTTTCTATAGCAATGCAACAAATTCATAACAAGAGTCATGACGCCAAAATCAACCATTCAAACCATTTCAACCATTTTGACTAAAATTATCTTAAAACGGCTAGTGCTTGGCCCCTTAATTACGGCTTGCAGCTATATTTTTAAATTGTAATATTTCACTATTTTACTTTTTTTTTTTTTACTGTATTTGTGTTCTTTTTGAACTCACAAAGAGCAGTTACAAGAAAACTAAGTCAAACCACATTTAAAAAACAAACAAACTACACTCTCTGATTAATGAGGCTGAAGACTCATCAAATTTGGAGCCAGAGTCATTTATGCTTAAATTATGCAATTTGTAACGGATCTTACTTTTCTCAGAAAAACAGCCTAAACAAGACATCCAAGGTCTTTATTTCATTAGCTATATTATTCTAACAGCTCTATTAACTGAATCACTCTGCAGACAAGTGCAAGAATGTTTTCTGTTTGCAGGGAAACAATGGTTTTGTGTTTTATGGAGGCGTTTAAGAAGAGTGCAGACGTCGGGAGCGCTCCGCTTGAATAAGGTGAGTTCAGGTGTGAAAGTCACCTTGAAACACAGCTGTGATTAATGACCAAACACTCCAGCGGCACAATCCCATTTCACATGACACCTCAAGTACCATTTAAATCAAAATTAATATGTATATGTATTATTTAACGACGTCTGATGAAGCATATTGCTCAAGAGCATGGGTTCAGTTTCCAAGAAACGCATGAACTGAGCAAACCTTAAATGCAATGTAAGTCGCTTTGGATAAAATTTTTGTCAAATGCATTAATGTAATGATGAAATGGCCCTATATATGGAGAAAACAAGTGTGTCCAGGTCATTTTTAACAGCATAATCAAAAGAAAAAAAGAAGAAATTAAACTTTTTTGAAATCATGAAGATCCTTTTGCATTGTGATTTTTTTAACGACAATTAAACACATCTCCATTACAAATTAGTAAAACATTCTAACATGTAAAATAAATTACAATTCAATTTAATTTAGAATTATTAAGTAGAGTTATTAATAAAACATTACATGTGTAAAATAAGTTATTAATTCATTTTAATTTAGAATTAAGCACAATCATTATTAGTAAAACAATATTATATGAAAAATAAATTAATTTTGAATTAAGTAGCATTACTAACAAAATCATTTTATATGTAAATTAAATATTTAGTTTAATTTAAAATTATAAAGCAGAATTATTATTAATAAAACAGTGTATGTAAAATAAATTGATATTTAATTTAATTTAATTTAGAATTATTAAGTATAATTAATATTTAAAAATGTTATACGCAAAATAAAATTATTATTAATTAAATTTAGAATAATTACATATACTTATTATTAATAAAAGTAGCATTACATGTAAAATAAATGGATTGTTAATTAAATTTAACTTAGAATGATTCAGTATAATTATTAATAATAAAAAAGTTTGTAAAATAAATTGATATTTACATTTGACTTACAATCAAGTATAATTAATATTTTAAAAATTGTTATTTATAAAATAAAATTAATATTAATTAAATTTAGAATATTACATCTTATAAATAAAACAAATATTATGTAAAATAAATGATTGTTAATTAAATTTAATTTAGAATTAAGTAGAAATATTATCTACAAAACATTACTTAAATTAATTTTAATATTTGACGTAAAATAAGTTAATTAATCTAGAATTAAGTAGAATTATTAACAACAATATTATATGTAACAATTTAGAATTATTAAGTAGAATTAATAATAAAAAAACATTATTATATGTAAAATAAATTGATATTTATTGACATTTAATTTAGAACCATTAAATATAATTAATATTAATAAAAAATTAAATGTGTAAAAAAAGACTTACATTTTAGTCTGGGACTAGGCTTAAGCCTTGTCTGTGAAAGTGTTTATGTTAAATTTATTTTAATTTAATTTAATTTAATTTAATTTAATTTAATTTAGAAATAAATGTCATTATTCTAAACTCAAAAACTGACCACATTTATTATTAATAAACATGTTTTTTACTGGGATGCCTAAAAACCTAGACAGAACGGTCTTTAAGGAATATTGAGAATTCTGCTTATGGATTTCTAATGTGACCTGGAAGAGTCGGATGACAGGAAGAGGAGGTTGAGGAGCCGGATCTGGGATTGTGCATTCTCTGGTTTGTGTGCATGTGCCGGAGTCGGTAATGAATCACATTATGAGGAATGTCACGCCACACAGAGACTCCTTTATATCAGACATGAAAGGAAATGCTTTTCCCGCTCTCGATTCGTCTCTCCGTCCCAACCACAACTGTAAACCCTCACCGGAACGCCCGCCGCCGGCAACTCGGCGTGGAAATGAAAAATTACAATTTGAAATGGCTAAAAAATTTATTCATGCGTTAATATTGTTACTGGGTGGCATATGTTAGTCCGTCGGCCTGCCTGAATATAAATGTGATCAAATCAATGACCTCCCGAGGGGAGTGTTGCGTTCACGTTTCTGGGCTCTAATACGCTCCTAAGAGAGTTGAGATACAGCGTGAAGCGACGCTTCAGAGGAATAACTTCTCCTCATCTGCAAGGCCACGCTTCTTTCTGACAGCTCTCGGCTCTGTGTATGAATAAATAAATTGAGTCGATGGGTGGCCAGAGAGCCACTGCTTTTAACTGGAGAAGCCAGAACTCTATAGAAAAAAGAAAACAAAAAGATCAGCTCTAAAACAGAATCGAGTAAGGAGAAAAATATGAAACAAACTGAAGAGTTATGGTCTGAAAGTACTTAGACCTACACTGGCATCCAAAGGCTGCATTTATTTAATCAAAAATACTGTCAAATCAGTAATATTGTGAAATATTATTATAATTTCAAATGTCAAATTATTTACCAGAATTGTAAAAAATTGAACAAAAATGGAATACAGAAAAAAATGTGGAAAATTTGGTAAAAAATAAAAATGAAATGTGCTTCATAGGGCCTTAAAAACTTAATTTTTGTTACATTAACATTTAATAAATTGCTGTTAAATTGTGTAAGTTTCATGATAAACTAAATAAAAATAAAAAAAATTCACAGGGCCCTAAAAATGTAACCTATAGTACAAATATCAATAAAATTAATTATTATTTAATGATTATTATTAAAATTAAAATTAGGTATTATGCACAATGCATGCTATTCTAATTCTAATAATAATATTTTTAGATTTCTTATCATTCACACAAAAATAGTATACATAAATATATATATATGTTTTTTGTAAATTATTAAAAATCTATAATTATAAATAAATAATAAAAATGATAAATATTCTAATTCAAAATAATAATTTTAGATTTTTAATCAATTACAAAAAATGACAAATTATATTTATACTATAATTAATCCTGAAAAATAAAATACATAAAAGTTTCCGCAAAATTATTTCGGAATTTCTGATTATTATCAATGTTAGAAAAAGTTGTGCTGCCAATTTTTTTTTTTTTTTTTTTTTTTGATAATGTTTTTTAGGATTCTTTGATGAATAAAAAGTTTTTAAAAAGCAGCATTTATTCAAAATATAAATCTTTTGTGATGGTATACACTACCGTTCAAAAGTTTGGGGTCTGTAAAAAATATTTTCTTTCTTTTTTGGAAAGAAATTAATAGTTTTAATCAGCAAAGATGCATTAAAATGATCAAAAGTGACAGTAAAAATATTTGTAATGTTACAAAATATTTCTATTTCAAATAAATGCTCTTCTTTTGAACTTTGTATTCATCAAAGAATTCTGAAAAATTAAATGTATCAGTTCCCAACTAAACAAATGCAGGGGATTGAAAACAACACATTTGTGTATAAAAGTGTTTGCATTCACATACACTGTGTTTTGGTCTGGAAAACCACTGTGAAAAACCTAAATTGTGACTTTTTGGTGCAAGAAACCTTGACTAATATTATAAGTGTGTTTCAGGTTAAAAGTTTGGAAAAAGATTTTTGTTTTTGAGAGTCGCTTTTGCTCACCAAGGCTGCATTTATTTGACTAAAAATACAGTAAATTGTGAACTATTTTTACAATTTTAAATAGCTGTTTTCTATTTGAATATATTTGAAAAGGTAATTGATTCCTGTGATCAAAGCTGAATTTTCAGCATCATTACTCCAGTCTTTAGTGTCACATGATCCTTCAGAAATCATTCTAATATGCTGATTTGCTGCTCAAGAAACATTATTATCAATGTTTAAAACAATATTTTTGTGGAAACTGTGATAAATTTTATTTTTTAGGATTCACAGATGAATAGAAAGTTCAAAAGAAGAGCATTTATTTGAAATATTTTCTAACATTACAAATGTCTTTACTGTCACTTTTGATCAATTAAATGCATCCTTGATGAATAAAACTATTAATTTCTTTCAAAAAAAAAGAAAATATTTTTTACCGACCCTAAACATTTGAACAGTAGTGTATACCATTAAATTTTTTTTTAATAAATGCTGCTTTTTTAAAAAAAATTTATTCATCAAAGAATCCTAAATGTTTTTTAAAAAAAAAAAAATAATAAAAAAAAACTCTAACATGGATAATAATCAGAAATTGCGCAATATTTTTGTGGCAACTCTTATATATTTTATTTTTTAAGATTCACAGATGAATAGAAAGTTCAAAATAACAAAAAAAAAATAATAATAATTATTGGCAGTACAACTGTTTCTAACATTAAAAATGATCAGAAATGTCTCGAGCAGCAAATCAGCATATTAGAATGATTTCTGAAGGATCATGTGACACGAAGACTAGAGTAATGGTTAAGGAAAATTCAGCTTTGCATCACAAGAATAAATGATATTTTAAAATATATTAAAATAGAAATCAGTTATTTAAAATTGCAATAATATTTCACAATATTGCTGATTTTTCTGTATTTTTTAATGATATAAATGCAGCCTTGATGAGCAGAAGTACGTCTTTAAAAGTGTTAAAAATCTTACTGATCTCAAACTTTTGAATGGCAGTGTACATGTGCACCATAAGAAACGTCAGTGACATTGAGCAGATTATCTGGGTTTTCGACATCAATAAAACCCTAAAATGCACATACATACAACACTACAGCTCGCATAATGCCAAGTTTATGAGCAATATTCCTCCATCACAGAGTGACGAAGAAGCAAAGCTGCTCCTTTCATCTGTCTGAAGTGCCACTCGATCCCGCTTCAAAACCTTTTATGCATAAATTGCAGGTTACGCAGGAGCTGTCGTTTCAGTAATGATGAGAGTATTTCTGGCTCAGATCAATGCGGTCAGACCCCCAGGACGCTCGATGGCGGCGCAGCACCGCTTCTGCTAATGAGAGCCGCTCTGATGGACCTGCAAAACTCTCTGTGACACCTTTGTCTTCACCTGCAAATGAGAACTCGGCTCTCATTAGGAGACATCTGTCCTGCAAACCTCTGACCTCGAACTATTTCTTAACAAAACCTGGATGGTAAATATGTAGTTTCTGAAGCCAAAAATTAAATGTAGGGCCCTATGATTTCCGTGATGCCGAAAACACGGAGGGAATCATAAAAACACAATTTACTGTATAAAATGAATAAATGGATGAATAAATCAAAAGTAGGTTAGTATACTTGAATCCTGCATGGTCTTCGCAGCAACACGTCAGAATAAAAGTTTGGTTTAACTTGAAGAAATTGTGACAGAAATATATTACCAAACATATCTATTTGTAAAAAAATTTTTTTATAATATTTGTAATTACATAATATGATTTTTAAAAGCTTAAAAGTGAATATGAAAAACTTATTAAAAAATATTTAACTACCTATTATCAAAATAATCCTTTGTTGCAGCGCTAATAGCACTACTACTAATAAAAAAAAAAATATTTTTTTATATTTACCAGAAAAATTATTTAACAGAATTTATTTAAATTTAATGAAAATGGAAACACAGAAAACACAGAATTTGGTAAAAAAAATTAAACTGAATTTAAGAAACAAAAAAGAAATGTATTTCATAGGGCCTTAAAAACTTAATTTTTGTTAAACATTTAATAAATTGCTGTTAAACTGTGTAAGTTTCATGATTTCAATTAATTAGACATGCTAGAAAGTCTAGAAAAATTAAAACAGGAAAAAAACAAAACAGATTTCATAGGAGTAATGTAACCTATAGCGCAAATATCAATAAAATGTATTATTATTTAATGATTATTATTAATTAAAATTAGTTATTATGCACGATGCATCAATGCATGCTATCCTAAATAATATTTTTAGATTTTTTTATTATTTACAAAAAAATTGAATATATATATATATATATATATATATATATATATATATATATATATATATATATATATATATATATATAAATAAATATATTTATTTTTTGTAAATTATTAAAAATCAAAAATTATAAATAAATAAATAATAAAAATAATAAATATTCTAATTTAAAATAATCATTTTTAATTATTAAGATTTTTAATCAATTACAAAAAATGACAAATTATATATATATATATATATATATATATATATATAAATAATGTTTTGTAAATTATTAAAAACCTACAATTATAAATTAATTAATACCAAAAATCTAAACAACAGTATGGCGTTGAAGTTTAAAGTATGTGTAAAAGATGGATAAATAGATTCAAGATTTGCAATTTGGTTTGTAAATATGCCAAAACGGTTGATTTTCAGACTTTAACCTCATAAATATAGTAACATGTTATAGTGTCAAAACGAATAATAAACTGAAAAAAAAAAAAAAAAAAAAAAAAAAAAAAAAAAATATTATTGTAGTAGATTTTACTTTTAAACATTTCCTGTTTAATTCAATACAGCATCTTTGTAATTGATGACAAAATTTACTAGCAACATCTAAGTAAAAAATTTTTGTACACTAAATTTTTTCCAGTGTATTTTAAATATTAAAAGACTGGCTCTAAAACACAGTAGAGATTACAAAACAAGGAGAAATAAAACCTTGTTTTGCATTTATATTGCCAAAGCACCAAAACACCTGAAATCGATGAAAGATTTATGCTGTCCTAATAGTTTTCATTCTGGGTTGTTATATTAAATGAGTCTGTCTGTACATTAAGCAGGACAAGATGACTTAATTCATCAAAAAAGAGGTAGAAAAGATGACGTAAGAAAAAAAAAAACAAGAGAAATATCAATACAGATGTACCTGGCAAGCACAGCAATAATATTATAGTCATGCAAGCGTAATCCAATCAAATCCCAAAGGATGAAATCAACTCCTGACCTACATCATTTCATGCTGAGCATTCGCTTTGGCTCAGAAATGTCACATAGTGAAAGGTAAATGTGTTGTGAATGCCTAAATGATCACTGCTTTTCCATTTCAATCTCTGAAACTCTGCCATCCAACTAGTTCTGCTAAAACACCACCAATTAAACTCCCCACAGATTTGATATGCTGCGCAGAGAGTCACGAGTTTGTTTCAAATCCCAGAGAGAATGATTTCTTCCCTTTCAAACAATTAAAGACTCCTCAAGCTACGACGTCTGTGTTTTGGCTTTCATGAAGTGAACTTCTGTCCCCTTCTCAAGCTGTCTCCAAAGTCCTGAGGCCCCTGAAGACAATCAACTTCTGTTCAAAAGCGTCCGTCGCTCTCTGGAAGCAACGCTAATCTGTTTTTTTTTTTTTTTTTTGAAAGCAGAACTTGTGACTCAGATGAAACAGAAGGACACGGAGGAAAGACGGAGAGGAGTGAATGTGTTGTTTTGATTCTGGTTTCAGGGCTCGATTAGCCACAGAACACTAAAAAACATGTTACTCCGAGTCAATGCGACAATAAGGCCAACTTTTTAAATCGTTAAAGTAACATGCATATATTCAAATACGGCTAAAAGAAAAGTGACAGCAGCTCAAAAGTTGCTCTCTTATTCCTGGAGTTCTAATGCATTTGTGTGTTGCCAAATCCCTGGTTTTTTCCACGTAATTGGGCTACTTTTAAACTGTTGCTATGGGTCAAAGAAATCTCCACCTCCTCCTGGAACTAGATTTTTGAAAGAGTGGAACCCTGACAGCTAGGTTTGGGCAAGTTTTGATTAGTAATTGGGCTGGTTTTATTTTGCAGACCTGGCAACCCTTTTTCTGGGTCAGTATGTGTACCTTGGGTTGTTTCACCAAGTGTATGATGTAAATGGGTTGTTGACATGACATGGTATTTTCACTGTCCCACAAGATAAAAATTTATATAATTAATGTTGTTATTTAAAACATTTCTTTGTCCAAATGAAACTGTTGTTAAAAAAAGCTGCAGTGTTATTCGATTTTTTTAATTTTTGAGCAAAATGTTAAAATTGTCCTATGGTGCGACTGTCTCAAGCATGGTTCAATAAATCACAACTTTTATAAATTAAAAAGAAAGCATAAAAATGTAAATAAACTACAGTTTTGTACGGATGACAGCAAGGTTTGTCTTGAAATTGTTCAACAAGTCATGGGGGAAAAAATTATGATAATTATAATGTCATATTAAATAAATAACACTGTATGAAAAGAAGTGTCTAACAATGAAGATAAATCTCTCTCATGCTATTCATATATTATTAAGAGTTTTTTATTTTATACTTTTTGCTATGTCACACCATAGGACAAATGTATGGTTCAGTAAAAAAAAAAAAAAAAAAATGAAAGAATTGAGGAAGTTAGTAACCCTTTATATTTTCTTGAAGATCAGACTACATAAATATATGCATTTCCACTTTAAAAATGGTCTTTTACAAAAAACAAAAAATCCAAACACTTTTATTGGCTTTTTTCAATTACCCAAATACAGAAATAAGATACTAGTCGCTTTTTAAAAGATCAGACAGCTGACAAATTGTAATTGTGAATCAAGACCTGCGGTGCAAATGCATTCACAGAGACTGTATTTGTGATTTTTCTCACAGTTCAGGTCGTAAGGGTCTTCGTAAAGACTAGTTCTCTCATGCCGCACTGAAAGCTGCATTGTTAAATGCTGCGAAGGTTCAAAGAACGAGGGAATGAGATGAGATGAAACGGAGGGAAGGGCAGAGATCAAGACAGATGAGAGAAAGAGGGAGGGGAAGAAGGATAAAGAGAGCGAGAGAGAGTTTGCAGGGAGATTAAATGCAAAACACTTGAAACACATCTCAGCTGATGCACTGGAGTCTGATGATGGCAAATAACGCTTGTGATTATTCTTTCTTATGTGCGAGAAAGGAGGAGGAGAGAAGCATATCATCATAACTTCAATAATTCATTTGGCGTAAATAAAACATGAGGCGCAGATTTCTGCCTGCCCAAATGAAAAGCTTTACGTAAGGTTAACGTGAGCGCTGAGTTGCCAGTTCTGACATTGCTGAACCTCGCCGGACCTCTGCGTTTCTCTTTGCGGCAGAGCTTTCCATGTTCATTTCATGGTGTGAAGCCACACGGAAAAACTCTTTGGGTTCAAATCCATCTCAACTTTTCAGTATCACAAAGTGCATGAATACAATCACATTGCAATCCTGTGCTTGAAAAATGAGCATTAGCCAAACAAATGGCGTAACAATGAGTGAAGGTAATCCATCAGATCAATTAATCTGGATGGAAAGCAGAAAAAATGGCTTTTAACTTGCTCAGATGCAAACGGTAATCAATGGCGAACCAGCAAACAGTGTAAGATATACAAGGAACTCTGTAGAAGTCAAAATAACTAGACTAGTACATGTAGTACATTCATTAGACTTTACATAGACATTTCATTACAAGAAAAAGAGGAAGAAGAGGGAAATGAAAGCAGAGTAGCAGAAGAAAAACAGTAAGAGGAAGAAGGAACGAAGAAGTAGTAGTACAGGAAGAAGAAGTAGCAAAAGAAGAACAGGAAGAGGAAGAATGAAGAGGAAAGGGAAGATAAGGGAAAAAGAAAAAGAGGAACAGGAAAAGAAAGAAGAAGTAGCAGAAGAACAGGAAGAGGAAGATGAAAAGGAAGAAGAAGTAGAAGAAGAACAGGAAGAAGAAAAAGGAACAGGAAAAGGAGAAAGTCTAATAAAGAGGAAATGAAAAAGTCTAAAAAGAAGAAGACGAAGAAGAGGAAAAGGAAGAAGCAAAAGAAGAACAGGAAGAGGAAGGAAGGGGAAAAGGAAGAAAACTAAAAAGAAGAGAAGCACAGGAAGAGGAATCAGTAGCAGAAGAGGAAGAAGAAAGAGGAAATGAAGAATAAGCAGAAAAAGAAGAGGAAGAGGAAAGGGAAGAAGAGGAAAAGAAAATGAGGAAAAGGAAGAAGGATAAGGAAAGGGAAGAAGCGGGAAAAGAAAATGAGGAACAGGAAGACAAAGAAGAGGAAGAGGAAAAGAAAGAGGAAGAAGAAGTAGTAGCAGAAGAAGAGCAGGAAAAGGAAGGAAAAGGAAGAAGAAGAAGCAGAAAAAGAAGAGGAAGAAGGAAGAGGAAAATGAATAAGAAGCAGAAAAAGAAGAGGAAGAAGGAAGAAAGAGGAAAAGGAAGAAGAAGAAGAAAAAGAAGAGGAAGAAGGAAGATAAAAAGGAAGAAGAAGAAAAAGAAGAGGAAGAAGGAAGAGGAAAAGGAAGAAGAAGAAAAGGAAGAAGAAGAAAAAGAAGAAGAAGAAAAAGAAGAGGAAGAAGGAAGAGAAAAAGGAAGAGGAAGAAGAAAAAGAAGAGGAAGAAGGCAGAGAAAAAGGAAGAGGAAGAAGAAAAAGAAGAGGAAGAAGGCAGAGGAAAAGAAAACAAGGAACAGGAAGACGAAGAAGAGGAAGAAGAACAGGAAGAGAAAAAAGGAAGAGGAAAAGGAAGAAGAAGAACAGGAAGAGAAAGAAGGAAGAGGAAAAGGAAGAAGAAGCAGAAAAAAGAGGAAGAACGAGAAGGAAAAAGAAGAAGAAGCAGGAGAAGGAAGAGGAAAAGGAAGAAAAGGAAAAACATTAGCAGAAGAAGAGGAAAAGAAGAATAGGAAGAGCAGTGAGAAAAAGGGAAAACAGAAGACAACAAATAAAAAAAGTGTGAAGGAAGAGAAAAAATCAGAATAAGAGGAAGAGGAAAAAAGAAGCAGAAAAAAAAGTGAAAGAGGGAAGAGGGAAAAAGGAAAAGGAAGGAGCAAAAAAAGAAGAGGAAGAAGGAAAAGGAAAAGGAAGAAGCAAAAAAAGAAGAGGAAGAAGGAAAAGGAAAAGGAAAAGGAAGAAGCAGGAGAAGGAAGAGGAAAAGGAAGAAAAGGAAAAAGAAATTAGCAGAAGAAGAAGAGGAAAAAGAAGAATAGGAAGAACAGTGAAAACAGAAGACAACAAATAAAAAAGTGTGAAGGAAGAGAAAGAATCAGAATAAGAGGAAGAGGAAAGGGAAGAATTGAAAAACTGAAAATAAAAATGTAAGGAAGAAGATAAAGAGGAAAGAAAGAATAGCAAGAGGAAGAAGGAGCAGAAGAAAAGGAGGTGTAAAAAGAAGAAGTGGAAAAAGTTTCTTGCATTGATGCATTTCCTAATAAAACAGGAAGTGGAGACAGTACAGCAATCTTTAGTGAACATCAGAGTCTGGATAAACTGCTCTTGACAGTGCGTCTCACAAACGACAGCAATGAATAAATCACTGCCTCCTCCTCTGGAAGCACCTGATGTTTGGGGAAATAAATAAAGCACAAGCGTTCATTTCCAGTCCCAAACAACAAGCAGCTCTGACGAAAGAACAAAACAAACAGAAGAACGAACGCTAATGCTGATTTGTTGAACTGGTGAGCTGCAGTGAATCCCGGACCGCTGTCCGTCTCTGAGACAGAGCCACTGATCACAGATCTGATTACTCTGACCAGGCAAAAGAGCTAAATTAACCTCTCACCGCTAATCACACTGAGAAGAGAGAGAGAGAGAGAGAGAGAGAGAGAGAGAGAGAGAGAGAGAGAGAGAGAGAGAGTGTGTGTGTGTGTGTGTGTGTGTACCTGGTATTCATCACGTTGTGGGGACCAAATGTCCCCACAAGGATAGGAATACCAGTAGATTTTGACCTTGTGGGGACATTTCTCAGGTCCCCATGAGGACACAGGCTTATAAATCATGCACAATGAGTTTTTTTGAGGAAGTAAAAGTGTGCACAATCTCCTGTGAGGGCTAGGTTTAGGTGTAGGGTAGTTGTAGGGCGATAGAAAGTACGGTTTGTACAGTATAAAAACCATTACGCCTATGGAATGTCCCCATGAAACATGTAAACCCATGTGTGTGTGTGTGTGTGTGTGTGTGTGTGGCAGGTGTGAGCAGTAAAACAGCAGGACGGAGTGTGTGGAGTGTGTGAGTAAAACAAGGTCTCACAACAAAAAGAGGTTAAACCTGAGGAAAGTCTCCTGAAAGTCTCCATTTGCTCTCTAATTCATCTCACTACTGTCTAGCAGGATTGGGTAAAATAAAATGTATTTTCAAATGCATTGCAATTCTCATTTTATTGATTCTGTAACTATCATGTCCAAAATATCATTACATTAGTGTGAATGAAGCTTATTAGACCTGCTACTGTTTTTGATGTCTTATGCATAGTAATAATCATACAGCAATAATGCTAAGAAAACATTTCATGTGTTTTTTTTATCCACTTTATTACTTTATTTCTGTTTGTATGTTCTGAAGATGTATTTAGTTAAAAGTTTAATTAATATTTAATGTTTTTATTTATTAAATATTATTTAAATATTTATATTATAAAATATAATATTTATAAAAAATATCGTATTTTTTATTTTTACATTATCATAATATAATAATTATGAAATAATATGTATACATAATTATTTTAACATATTTATAGTTATATAAGTAATTTAATAGAAACTGGACAAATACATTCAATTTACATTAAAGTAAATTTAAAAATTAATTAATTAGGAAAACAAGATGTGTTTATTCTACAAATAATAATAATAATAATAATAATAATAATAATAAAATAATAATAATAATATTACAAATTTAATAATAATAATAATAATGTGACAAATATATTCTAAGAATTATTAAATATTATTATTATATTATAATAGGTATTTAATAATATTTATAAACAATTATTATATAAGTAATTAAAAAATATCTGTTTATTCTACAAATATAATAATATTACAAATATTATTAATAATAAAAATTATGTCAAAAATCTAATCTTATAATTATTAAATATTATTATTATATTATAATAAGAATTTGACATTATTTACAATTTTTTTTTAAGTACTAAGTAATTAAAAAAATTACAAATAAATTGAAAAAAGGAAAAAATTATCTCTGTTTATTCTACAAATAATACAATAATAATAATACAAATATGTGAAAATCTAATCTAATATTTATAAAATATTATTATTACATTATAATAAGTATTTAACATTATTTGTAAAATAAAATCAATTTAATAGAAAAAATTTTACAAATAAATGAGATATAAAAAAAACTGTAAATAAAGTAAATTAATTTGGTAAACTCATTAAAAAGGAAAAAATAGATTTGTGTTTATTCTACAAATAATACAATAATAATAATAAAATATGTGATCTAATCTAATCTAATATTTTTTTTAATTATTATATTATAATAAGTATTTAACATTGTACAAAATCATTGAAGTACTTTTATAAGAAATTTAATTTAAAAAATTAGACAAATAAATTAGATATTAAAAAAAATAAAAAAAAACTGTATATAAAGTAAATAGATTCGGTAAGACATTAATAAGGAAAAATAGATCTGTGCTTATTCTACAAATAATAATAATAATAATAATAATAATAATAATAATAATAATAATAATAATAAGTGAAAATCTAATCTAAAAATTATTAAATATTATTATTATATTATAATAAGAATTTAGCATTATTTATAAACATTTTTTTAAAGTACTAAGTAATTAAAAAAAATTACAAATAAATTGAAAAAAAGGAAAAAATTATCTGTTTATTCTACAAATAATACAATAATAATAATAATAATACAAATATGTGAAAATCTAATCTAATATTTATAAAATATTATTATTACATTATAATAAGTATTTAACATTATTTGTAAAATAAAATCAATTTAATAAAAAAATTTGACAAATAAATAAGATATTAAAAAAATAAAAACTGTAAATAAAGTAAATTAATTTGGTAAACTCGTTAAAAAGGAAAAAAATAGATTTGTGTTTATTCTACAAATAATACAATAATAATAATAAAAATATGTGATCTAATCTAATCTAATATTTTTTTTAATTATTATATTATAATAAGTATTTAACATTGTACAAAATCATTGAAGTACTTTTATAAGAAATTTAATTGAAAAAATTAGACAAATAAATTAGATATTAAAAAAATTAAAAACTGTAAATAAAGTAAATAGATTCAGTAAGACATTAATAAGGAAAAATAGATATGTGCTTATTCTACAAATAATAATAATACAAATAATATACTACTACTACTACTACTACTAATAATAATAATAATCTAATAATATCTAATAATTATTAAATATTATTATTATTATTATAAGTATTTAACATTATTTACAAACAATTATTTTAAAAAGTACTTATGTAAGTAATTTAATAAAAAAAATTGACAAACAAATGTGATATTTAAAAAATAAATAAAAACTGTAAATAAAGAAAATAAATTTGGTAAACTCAATAATTAATAAGAAAAAAGTTGAATCAAAATGTTATATTAACTGGAAACTTTAAAATCTGCCTGCATTAAACATGATACTATAATAATAATAATAATTAATAATAATAATAATAATTGTAATACTAGATAATATAATAATTAAATTATTATTATAATATAGTATAATATAATTTTTTTTTTTACTATATTAATATTATTAAACACTTTTTCTAAACCATGCAGGAAGTAAATTGAATATCAAATGTATTTGTCTATTTTTATTCAAAGCAAATAAAAAAAGAATAGTAAGTGAACAAATTCAGTAAACTCCTTAATTAATAATAATAACAATAAAAAAACATTTCAAGAATTGTTTTGGAATCAGATCGTGATTCCCAGAATCGTAATCGGATAAGACGGCTACAGATTCCCATCGCTCCCATCTAGTATAAACAAGCGAAAGGCTAACGAGAGCTCATTTGTGATTCTTCTTCTCTCTGGACACACAGAGTCTCCTTGAGATGTAGAGTACAGTAACGTGAGCGTCTCTGCGGAGCGTCTGCATGTCGGAACAGACCCACGGCCGGCTGTGGCTCCACGGAGAGCAGATCTCTGCTTTAACACACGCCTGTGGAGCATCTGTCTGTGCTAACAAGGCCACTGACATCTCTCACTGCACACTCACACACACACACACACACACACACACACACACACATTAATCAGCACATGTCGTGTATGCGGGAAGCTAAATATTTCAAAGTGGGAGAGGCGAAAAGTCAATCCTTGCGTCTGTGTGTATTTAGATACACTTTGGTGGCAAAACTGTTCCCATCAAGGAGCTAAATCTGACAAAACCTCCCTTCCTTGATTGAAAAATAAAGTAAAAAATTAATTGCCAAGATTTAAAATGTTTTTTTAAGTTTCTTCTGCTCACCAAACTTGCATTCAGTTGATCCAAAGTATGGCAGAACAGTAAAATTTTGAAATATTTTTACTATTTCAAATAAATGTTTTCTATTTTAATATATTTTGAAATGTAATTTATTTCTGTGATTTCAAAGCTGAATTTCATCATCATTACTCCAGTCTTCAGTGTCACATGATCTTTCAGAAATCATTCTTACATGCTGATGTGTTGCTCAAAAAAACATTTTATTATTATGTTGAAAACAGCTGAGTAGAATTTGTTCAGTTTTTTTTTTTGATGTATAGAAAGTTCTTAAGAACAGCATTTATCTTTTGTAACATTATACATGTATTTATCCTCACTTAATTGATAAATCAATAAAAGTATTGATTTGTATAATTTCTGACTCCAAGCTTTTGAATTGTATAGTGTATAATGTTACAAAAGCTTTTTATTTCAGATAAATGCTGATCTAAAGAAATAAAAAATGTTTCTTGAGCAAATCAGCATAATTAGAATGATTTCTGAAGGATCATGTGACACTGAAGACTGGAGTAATGATGCTGAAAATTCAGCTTTGAACACAGAAATAAATTACATTTTAAAATACATTCAAATAGGAAACAGTTATTTGAAATAGTAAATATATTTTAAAATTTTACTGTTTTTGCTGTACTTAGGATCAAATAAATGCAGGCTTGGTGAGCAGAAGAAATTTCTTTTAAAAATATAAAAAAATCTTATGGTGCGTTCACACACACATACACAAAAAAAATTTATTTACACACAATGAATATTAAATGCATATATAATTTGGGAAAAGTAAAAAAATAAATAAATACATAAAATAGATATGAAGTTCATATATTTAATACATTAGATAAAAACATAATTAGGAAAAAAATTAAACTTGACAGAAAAAATTGTATGACTAACTAAAATTAGATAAAAACTGTCCGAAATGTAATTATTTATTAAAAAGTTTAAATATTTAACTGATCAATTCATTCATTCATTTTAAAAGAAAACCAAAACAAACACACAACTAAACTAACTTGAAAACAAAAATTTTAGGACATAAAGTAAAGATCATGTTCCATGATATATCAAAACATTTTTGACTAGTAATATGCATTGCTAAGAACTTCATTTGCACAACTTTAAAGGTGATTTTCTCAATATTTAGATTTTTTTTCCACCCTCATATTGCAGATTTTCAAATAGTTGTATCTCATCAATATTGTCCTATCCGAACAAACCATACATCAATGGAAAGCTTATTTAAATCTTAATAAAACTGACCATTATGGCTGGTTTTGTGGTCCAGGGTCACATATAATAAAGCAGTTCTGTGTTCTGATGACTTAATAAAAGCTGCACAACCACCAACTAGAGATCAACTATTAACTCTAAAGTTCCCATTTTCACCACTTGATCTACTTGTAAAATGATGACAACAATTAATCTGATTCAGAAAACAATGCCAAGTCTGTAGTCATCATATAAAACAATAGAAGTCTGCTAATTTACATAAATGAACATGTGTTAAAGCAGGCAGGAGAGTGTTTCATTGTCCTGTTCTGTAGGGTTAGTTCTTCATTCTGCATGTGAGACCATCTCTATTTCTCTCAGTGTTCAGAGTTCGGTGTCTGTCTCGGTGGAGCTCTGTGCTTTTGTGTGCTGAATCATTGTGATGAAGTCTATGCGTGCTGTGATCTGCAATGGGATGCTCCCGTAAAGTGCGTGACAATTGTGGTATTGTACCTCATTCACCCGTGCGGCCCGCTCCCTGGTCCCTGGATGGCCAACATCTTTATTGTTTTACTTGTTGGCTCTGTTTTCATGAGATACTCTATTATGTGTGCTATCATGTCTAGTTGTATTGTTACGCGTGTCAGGATCTTATTGTTGGGTTTATCTGCATGACTGTACTGCCGTGATTGAATGTGCACAGTATGATACATTAAAATGCATTGGAAGATTAAGGTCTCTCAAATAGTAGAGTGATGCATATACTAATATAGTATGTAAATAATAAACAATAAGTATAACGGTCCAGTTCAGGGTTATTATTGTTCATGAAAACCAAAAATGTAAACATTTTAGTAATATAAATTGAAAAAAAAAAGTTCAATATTTCATAAAAAGTAGTTATTTTTTTATATACTACAAAACATGACAATTAAAAAAATTACAATATTTATAAAAGTATTGGTTTTTGAAAAAATATTTAAATTATCATTATAATAATTATGAAATACTATTTATACACAATTATTTTTAACATATTTATAATTATATAAGTAATTTAACAAAAACTGGACAAATACATTTGATATTTAAAGTAAATTTAAAAATAGTAAATCAATTCTGTAAACTTATTAATAAGGACAAAAAGATCTGTATTTATTCTACAAATAAAACTAATAATAATAATAATAATAATAATATTATTATTACAAATATTTTTATAATAATACTAATATGTGACAATAGAATCTAATAATTATTAAATATTATTATATTATAATAAGTATTTAACATGATTTATAAACAATTATTTTAAAAGGTCATTTTAAAAATGGACAAATAAATGTGATTTTAAAAAATTAAAAACTGTAAATAAAGTAAATAAATTCAGTAAACTTATTAATAAGGAAAAAATAGATCTGTGTTTACTCTACAAATATAATAATAATAATAATAATGTGAAAAATCTAATTATAATAAGTATTAATTATTATTATTATTATTATTATTATATTATAATAAGCATTTACAAACAATTATTTTAAAAATGGACAAATAAAACATCCATGTAAAATGTAAAACTGCTTGCATAATAATAATAATAATAATAATAATAATAATAATAATAATAATAATAATAAAGTAAATTAAAACTAGATAACTGAAAAACTATCAGAAAAAAATTAACAAAAATTTATTAGGTTGAAAGTTAACTAAAGCTAAAGCAATAAATAAATAAATAAATAAACATTTCTGTTACATGAAATTAAATAAAACTTACATATAATAATAAAAAATCTAAAATATTTAATATATAAAATAAAATATTTTTCTAGGTGCCAAGGCAGCATTTCTCATTTTTATGTAATTTACCAAAGTACTAAAATAACCAAAACTACAACCAAAATAAAAAAATTATAAAAACTACACACAGACATGTAAACAAATAAATAAATAAACAGAATATAAAAACAACAATATTACAAAAATGATTATAGTATGATATTAAAATAGTATGTAATTTAATAGTATGATATTAATTATAAAATAAAAAATATTAACTAAACTAAATTAAGTAAATAATTTTAAAAATTAAATAAAGTATTTAAAAAATATATAAAATAAAGTTCATTACATTTATAAAAAAATTGTAGATTACATGAATTACAAATTCATTAACTAAAAATTAAAGTAAACAAATTTGATTTTTATATAGGTTGCCAATGTGTTTCTACTGATGTATCTAATGGTCTGTATGACAATGTTTTATTGCATTATGATGTTTTAAGAGCTATTTTTATTGGTTTTATTAGTATTCTTTACCTTATTTAACTTATGGATTTGTATGAATGCTTTGAATCCTTTGAGCATAATAAAGTAAATAGCCATTCAAACCCTTAAAAGCACACAAATATTTCATAGCAGACCATCAGAGTCTGTGTGTGTGTTTGTTTGTTTGCTAAAGCAAAGATTCAAGAGTTTGACTGCGATTAAAAATTTAAGGCGCTGCTCTGTGAAAACCACTGAAGGCAGTGCAGTGCAAAATAAAAGACATGTTCTACACAAATCTCAACATGAAAATTTCATTACGTCCTCCAATCAGTCAGCATGATTGGATCCGAACGGAGACAAATTAAAAACAACTTTCTGCACGTTTGGCAGATTCCATGAGCTGCGGCGATACATCTGACCAAATATATTAGTCAGATTGATCTGGTTGTGCTGCGTGTGAGGAATATAAGATGATGTAATTCTCAAACGCTTCGTTATTATAAGCAGATCATCGCTTAGAGTTAATTAGCTGCTGTTTTGAATCGTAACTAAAGAATTATTATAATCCTATAAGAATGATAAAGACATATGCTGGGTGAGGAAGATTATATTAGACGCATCTAATGATCAAAAACACTGACGGTGTGTGTTCATATTCATACTCCACAGTCTCTCTGTAATTCTGCACACTCAGCAGAACTGGCCGTGCCGTAACGCTCCGGCCAATCAGAGAGCTTAGATTAGCCCTGGCTCTGCTGGAGGACAGATGCATGCTGGGAATGCAGAGAGCAGCATTAGAGGAAGTGCATTTACATTTATGCATTTAGCAGATGCTTTTAGCCAATACGACTTTTATAGGTTTGCATTTTATTACTTCATGCAAAAAAAGTGGTAACTTGCTAAATGTCACCCTCAAGAGCTATTTCTGCCCGAATTAACACATACAAATAAGTTTTGTTGGTATAAACTGATTTCTATAGGTCAATTCAAATAGAAGCTGCTTTCCACCACAGCATAAAAAAACTGAAAAGGTAAGTGCGACTTTTTCTCTCACAATTCATAGATAAATATATCATAAATAAACTCAGATAGAAAATGGCAATTTGCCAAAACAGAATCATTTCATTTAACAACTGAAATTTAAGGTAAATCACAATTAGATTTTGTTTTATATTCCACAGCAACAAACAAAAAAAAACTGCAAGATGTAAACTTAGAATTGTGAAAAAAATATATATTTTTAATTTTTTTTTAAATAGATTTAAATATTGATAAGAATAAAAATGTTTCTTGAACAGCAAATCAGCATATTAAAAAGATTTCTGAAGGATCATATGACACTGTAGACCAGAGTAATGATGCTGAAAATTCAGCTTTGATCACAGGAATAAATTACTTTTTGCAGTATATTCAAATAGGGGGAAAAAAGTAAAAATACTTCCCAATATTACTGCTTTTGCTGTGCTTTGAATCAAATAAATACAGGCTTGGTGAGTGGAAGAGACATCTTTAAAATCATTAAAAATCGTACAGTTCAAAAACTTTTGACTGGTAATGTAATATAATAATATTTTTGACTTGAATAAAACTATTTAGGCCAAAAATGGAAGATTTATGTATGTGAAATGTATGTGCATTTAAAATTCCATTTGCATTTCAATTATAACTAATTATAATCCATGAATTTTAATGCATATCATGCATATATATTAATATAACTAATAAATAAACTTAATGTGACACATAAATGAAACAGGTATTTGATTTGATTTAAATCATCATATTTTCACAATGCATTTATTCAAATTTGAATTAGCATCCTATTATGTTTATTAGTTTATGTTAACTGTTTAATGCAAATGTAAGACATTTGATATGCAATTCATGTATATACAAAATTCAAATTCAAATATAGCCCTTGATATTGTTTTTTTTTTTAATTGTTTTTTTTACAGAATCTTCTATTTAAGCTACAGGAAACATATGATAATAAATATATGTGACCCTGAAACACAAAACCAGTCTTAAGCAGCACAGGTATATTTATAGCAATAGCCAAAAATACATTGTATGGGTCAAAATGATCAATTTTTTTTATGCCAAAAATCATTTGGATATTATAAAGATATTTTGTAAATTTCCTACTGTAAATATATAAAAACTTAATTTTTGATTAGTAATATGCATTGCTAAGAAATTCATTTGGACAACTTTAAAGGCGATTTTTTTTGCCCCCTCAGATTCCATCTCAGCCAAATGCTGTCCTATTAAATATGCCCTATATATTATCCTAATAAATCATACTTAAATAAAAGCTTATTTATTCAGCTTTCAGATGGTGTATAAATCTCAATTTCAAAAAATGTACCCTTATGACTGGTTTTGTGAGTCACATATAAACCTGGTTATTGTGTAATTATAACACATTACGTTTATTAGCACTATTACAGAAATCTGGCCCGTTTCATTTATGTACGTCTGACATATATGCATCACATTAAGTTTATTAGTTCATCTCAAAAACATTTTATCCAAATTTTATATGCAATTCAAATATATATTTTTAATAAATTTGTAAAATTTGCAAATCTGATTGTTGCGTTGTCATTATTATGGTGTATGGAGTGTAAATTGATGTGGGGAAAAACTAATTTAAAGCAGTTTAACATAATTCTGCAACAAAACAAAACGTGAAAAAAATGAAGGGGTATGAATACTTTTGCAAGGCATTGTATGCATCACATTAAGTTTGTTAGTTTATCTCAAAAACATTTTATCCAAATGCACTGACATTTTATATGCAATACAAATATATAAATTGTAAATTTAGGCCTAAATATCAAAATATTTCTGAAGTGTTTGAGCTACAGGGATATGCAGGTGCAGTAAATCAGTCTGAGGCAGCAAAACTGTTGTGACAATAGAGCTGGAGCAGAAAATCAGGGCATTCACTGGATGGGGCAACAGCATATAAAAGAAGACTGGGGCAATAAAACAGTCCTGACAAGACAGAGCGGGGCATTAGATGGACGAGGTGGTCACACTGGCACTGGCTGGACGGATGAAGGGCCAGTAGAGAGATGCTTGGAGGGCCGGTTGGAGGCAGAGAGGAAGACAGCAGATGGTCAGGATTACTCTGGACTAAAATACTCCCATGATTCTCTGAGGGAGAGCCATCCAGAGAAACTCCATCTGTTAGAAATACCCATACAAGAGAGAGAGAGCGAGCGAGAGACATCCTGAGCCTCTGCTAATACTCTCTCTCTCTCTTTATGTTTCTCTCTGAAATGAGCTTCTGTCCGTGCTCAGACTCGGTCAGTTCAGCATCAGACGGCAAACAGCCGGCAACACGGACAAACGCACACGACATGTGAGATTACACGTGTTCGGAAGGAGGACAGAGCAAATACGAGAAAGAGACGCAGCAAAACTGATCTTTAGACCGTAATTGTTTAGTGTCTAAACACTGAAGACGTGTTTGTGTGCGAGTTTGCATACTTCTAAAATAAGCGTTTGCGCTAACAAGCTGTAAAATGATAGTAATTATGGCTGATAACTACATGTAGTGTCTAAACAAACCTGCCCTCGACTCATCAGCGGAGGCGGCTTTAAACACGCGGTAACCTGAAAACACACTGAGGAGGATGATATTGCTCAAAGGTTGCTCATTTGAAGCTCTGGAGACTTTGAGTTTCTCAAGTTGTTCAACAGGTCAAAATGACAAAAATGAGTCAGTTGTTGTTATATAGGAAGAGTATTAGAGATATAAAATGAATGTGGATCTGGTCAGATCATTTGCTTTGAGAAAAACCTAATGAGAAATGTTTGAGATCATTTTGATTCATTGGGATCATATTATTGAGATCAGTGTTTCATTGCATGTTTTTTGACAAATGGCAGCACAGTTTGGGACAAATGAGATTCCAGAGATGTTTTATTATTATTTATAATATTATAATTAATATAATTATATTATATTATAATAATATATAATATATATATTATTTTAAATTGGATTTATTTTCAGGTTACTTGATTTTGTCATTTTCAAATACATAGATTTAATTTAATTTTATATCAGTTTTAGTAGTCATTTTATTACTTAAAATTAGCAAGACAACATTTGTAATTCCTTTAAATGTATATTATTTTAATATTTTATTTAAAATGTTATTTTATTTTTAAGTTTACGTTTTTCTTTGAAAATATTTTATTTTATTTCAGCATTTTATTTCAATTTTTTAAATGTAAGTTTTTTAAGTTTAGGTGTTTAATTTAATATTTATATTTTATTTTAGTATTTTATTTCAAAGTTTTTTTTCCCCCTATAATATTTAGATTTTATTTTATTTCAATATTTTATTTGAAAGTTTTTTTGTTTTTTCCTATAATATTTACATTTTATTTGATTTTTGAAGTGTGTTTTTAAGTTTAAGTTTTTCATTTATTATTTTACATTTTATTTCAGTATTTTATTTCAGTTTTTTTCAGTGTAAGTTTTTAATATAATAATCATATTTTATTTTATTTCAGTATTTTATTTTTATTTTCTAAGTTTAGGTTTTTCAGTTAATATTTATATTTTATTTCAGTATTTTATTCTAAAGTTTTTATTTATTTATTTATTATTCTCTTTATTTTATTATTATATTTAAATTTATTTATTTTTGAAGTGTAAGTTAAGTTTAAGTTTGTTAATTAATTAATTTATATTTTATTAAATATAGGTTTTTTTAAGTTTGGGTTTTTTAATTTAATATTGATATTTATTTTATTTTATAATTCAGTATTTTATTTCAAAGTTATTTTATTTTTTAAGTTTAGGTTTTTCGTTTTATATTTAGATTGTATTTTATTTTATTTTAAAGTTATTATATTTTTTAAGTTTAGGTTTTTCTTTAAATATTTATATTTCAGTATTTTATTTAAAAACAATTCATTTAATATATACATTTTATTTTATTTTATTTTAAATGTAAGTTTTTAAGTTTAGGTTTTTCGTTTAATATTTATATTTTATTTTTAGTATATTATTTCAAAGTTATTTAATTTTTTCAGTTTTGTTTTTCATGTAATATTTATATTTTATTTTATTTTACTTCAAAGTTATTTTATTTTTTATTTTTTTTTAAGTGTTTTTAAGTTTAGGCTTTTCATTTAATATTTGTATTTTATTTTAAATTTACTTAATTTTTTTAGTTTAGGTTTTAGTTTTATTTATTCAGTACATATTTATTCAGTTTTATTTATTCAGTAAGTGTTTCAATTTATATTCTTATTCAATTTTAGTGTTTCAATATTTTTTTACTCTATTATATTTTTCTATTAGTTTTAGTTTTAACTTTAACAATATGTGAAACTCTTCACAAGAAATAAATCTGAGAACCACAACAAATTCTCTATTTAATCTCATTGCTGCTTTGAAACAACAACTTAGCAAGACAATATATCTAAACAGCCTTACATATCATCACAATCTGTAGCCTGAGCTAGCCTCTCTCATCAACACAAGCCAAATATTGATTGATTCGTCCACGCACTTCATTGCACAGCTAATTAAAACTTTCCCAACAGCCCCAGTTCATAATGTAATTATCAGCCAATGATCCGCGCGTCTTTTTCCACGTGTCTAAGTCAGTTCTTCAGCATCTCGATTGCGCTATTGAGTGCTTCCTGTCAGCAGTCCATAGAATAACCAGCGCTGTGAGCAACACAATCAGATGTTATTGATCACGTTTGGTTTAGTACGATCAAGTTAATTAGCATGGTGTTCGTCTGAAATAACCCCAAAGAATATTCTGCAGTCTCTGAGTCTAACACTTTACGCTGGTAATAGATTCGTTCTTCGTAGGACTCTGGAGTATTGCAGCTTGGAAAGTGAATTAAAACAGTTGTTGTGGTTCCATCAAACTATAAAAGCTGCAATCCCTCTGAAACCAATAAAAACTGTCTGTTTACTGCACTGTGCTTGCTTCTTTTAACAGATAAAAACTCGCAAACTGTTTAAAGTGCCTCTATTATGTTCTCTAGAACAATGTAAGAGTATATTATCACCATCATTTGATTTGTCAAGTTAAACTTGATAAAAAGGATTTATTTTGATTTTATGTTGACCTTAATGTACCTGGAGATACCATGTAATTGTTCTATCGAAGGGCAAAATATATTGTGAACATTTTTGTTATTGCTGTATTATGTAGCGAATTTATTTTATTTTTGAAGTGTAATTTTTTAAGTTTAGGTTTTCATTTATTATTTATATTTTATTTTATTTCAATATTTTATTTCAAAGTTATTTTCATTTATTATTTATATTTTATTTCAGTATTTTAAAGTTTTTTTCCATCTAAAATATTTTATTTAAAATCTATTTTCTTTTTTAAGTTTATTTTTTTCATTATTTATTTCAAAGTTATTTTGTTTCTGAAGTGTAAGTTTTTAAGTTTAGGTTTTTCATTTAATATTTCAATTTTATTTTATTCAGTATTCTACTTCAAAGGTTTATTAAGTTTAAGTTTTTCATTTAATTATTTTCTTTCTTAAAGTTTTCTATTTATTATTAATTATATTTTATTTCAGTATTTTATTTTAAAGTTATTTTCTTTTTTTCATTTAATGTTAATATTAATATTAATATTTTATTTAAAAGCTTTTTTTTAGTTTTGTTTTCTCATTATTTATTTCAAAGTTATTTTATTTTTGAAGTGTAAATTTTTAAGTTTAGGTTTTTAATTTAGTATTTCAATTTTATTTTATTCAGAATTCTATTTCAAATGTTTTTTTTAAGTTTAAGTTTTTCATTTAATATTTATGTTTTATTTTATTTAGTATTTTATTTCAGTAATTATTTTAAGCTTTTTATTTATTGTTTACACTTTATTTCAGTATTTTATTTAAAAGTTATTTTCCTTTTTTCCATTTAATATTTATATTCTATTTTAAATTCTATTTTATTTTATTTTTCTTTTGTTTTTTTTTCAGATTTTATTTCAAAATAATTTTATTTTTGAATTTTACATTACGATTATCATCAGTTATTTAATTGTTTTAAGTTTAGGTTTTTCATTTATTGTATTTTATTCAGAATTCTGTTTCAAAGGTTTAAGTTTACATTTTTCATTCAATATTTATATTTTATTATTTCATTATTTTATTTTAGCTATTTTCTATTTTTAATTTTTTTATTTGTTATTTATATTTTTTTCAGTAGTTTATTTTAAAGTAGTTTATTTTTTCATTTAATTTTTATATTTTATTTTAAAGCTGTTTTTTTAAGTTTAGTTTTTTCATATTTTATTTCAAAGTTATTTTATTTTTGAAGTTTTTAAGTAAGTTTTTAATTTAATATTTACTTTTTTTTCAGTATTTTTTTTTTTTTTCAAAGATAAAGCCAAAAGAAAAACTACTTAATGCATTTAATGCAAGTCAAACTTGATCAAATTTATTTAGATTTTATGTTGACCTTAATGAACCTAGAGATACCAATAGTGTAAAAAACATTATTGTTTTATTATCCAGCCCTGGTAGAGAAATTAAAAGCAGGAGCTGCAATAGTTTTTCCTTCTGTCTATCATGTTTCTTAATAATCACACAACCTTGAACGCTGCAATACTGGCTCTGAATGCACCTTAAACTGCAATAAAGCACCCTGCGGCTAGAATTATGGATGGTTTTAATATATGCTTCAATATTTTTCGCTCATGCGGCTACAGGAAGTTAATGAGAGGGTGAAACACGTCCAGCAGCATCCTGACGCCATCAGCTGCTCTCGGCTTGTTTATCAAGTAGATTCCAGCAGCAGGAGCCCGGCTCACATCGCATGTGCTAGAGAAGACATAAAACCTCATCTGTTTACGATAATGAGGACTGGAAGGGTGGGAGATATTACCGAAATGTTATAGGATGGTATAATCTGTATATTGATATTTGTATATCTGTATATATCCAAAAATAAACATTTTCTCATAATGAAAACACTAAAATAATTACTTATTTTATTTTATCTTGCCTTTTTTTTTTTTGCAATTATTCATGGAATTTACTGGAAATTGGAAAGTTAAAATTATATATATATAATGTGTGACAAGTGCAGACACACAATTAAGAAAGAAAAAAAAATGAAAATACTCAAAACATTATTCTCAAATCTATGATGTGCATTAGTTTTTAAAAGTTCCAATGTTGCTTAGCAACAATAAACAACCATCCATCCCTCGCAGTAAACAACACAACTCCATCTGTGTCTCTATGCAAGACATGAACAATTTCCACTCTACAAATGCAGTACAGATAAGCCTGTTTTCAAAACTTGAATTCCTCAAAAAAATTAGTGTATTAAACGAGACGCTTTTAAAGCATGCATTTGGTGTCAAGGCTGACAGACACGCAGAGGAGCTGTAAATTGTTTTTAAAATGCAGGAGTGAACACTGAAGAACACTTGCAGAATGCCTCCATCTGATGGTAATGGTACCTGCGCTGAGACTCTGAGTGGATGTGTTTCAGACGGACCACTACAATCATTTTATCAGACGTCAAGCTGGGAGAAAGAAGAAAGCTCTGTTCATAAACTACTGAGCTGCCTGCCTAGACAGCATCCTCTGCATCAGTGTGCATCCGATTCATTATTTTGGGTTTCAAGAAATTGCAACCAAATGTAATGCATATAACAACTATATACTTAACATTGACATGTTTAAATAAAATAATAAAATTACAAGAAAAATAAAAAAACAAACTCTCACTTATTTTTTAAATATTTTACTTTATCATTTTATCTTTCGTTTTTATTTTATTTGTATATTTTATTTGTATAATATTTAATATGTCATGTAATTTTTTGTTTACGTTGTCTTCAATTAAAATAAGAATTTAGCTGATAAATGCTGTTTCTATTTTTGCTGTGAAAAATAACAATAAATTAATATAATTATACAAAACAAATAAAAAACTTAAGAATAAAAAATAACTATTTTACTTTTAATTATTTTATTCAATCTTTTATTTAGTTTTTATTTTATTTGTGTAATCTTTTTTATTTACATATTATATTATATATTTTTAGTTCATTTTATTTAGTTTTTTATTAATTTGGAAAAACTAATAATTTTTAGAAATGTATTTTTTTTATTTCATTATCTGTCTTCAAATAAAGTAATGATTTTATTTGAATTTTAAATTTTTATTTTATTTTATTATTTGAATTCAAATAAAAAACAAAAACAAATAAAAAATGAAAGCCAAATAAAAAAAATCATACAAGCCAAATAAAATATTTTAATTGTTTTAAAAAAGCGAACTATTACGCAAATAAAATACAAATAAAATTACTATATATATATAAATAATAAATGACAATACTATACAGTACAGACCAAAAGTTTGGACACACCTTCTATTTCACTTTTGGTCTGTACTGTAGATATGAATTCAACTGAAAAAACTTGTGAAAAATACCTTTCAGGTGGTCAAATAGCAAATAGTGGAGCTCTGCAGCCAACTACTGGTAAAAGTTATTTGTAGTTGTTTTTTTTTACTTTTAAAACTGGATTTTCCAAAAGATGGGCAAAAATCTTACACTAAACCATGTGAAATTATCCATGTTTTCCCCATGAATTAAAGTTAGAAATGTGGGTCTTTTATAAAATGAATTTTACATAAAAAGCAGTTTTTGTATAAAAACCAATTTAAAAAATATTTATTTATTAATTTATATATATTTAAAAAATATCACTAACCCACTGAAAACTGCACAAATGTAGAGTAAAAACTTTAATAAACAGAAAAATATACAGTACAGACCAAAAGTTTAAACACACTCTCCTCATTCATTTGAATGAGAATTTTTGTCTGTACTGTATATATATATATATATATATTATTATTATTATTATTATTATTATTATTTGCATTGCATTTTATTTGCAACATTTTATTTAATATGTTTAGCTAATTTTGCATTCAAATAAAATAATCTGATTTTGATTTTTTATTTTTATTTTGGTATTTGCACTTAAATAAAGTAATAATTGTATTTGAAATGTATTAGTTTAAATTTTATTTTATTATTTGCATTAAAATAAAAAAATAAATACAAAACAAATACAAAATAAAAGAATAAAAGACAAATAAAAAGATCATACAAGCCAAAGAAAATATTTTAATTGTTTAAAAAAAAAAGCAAATTAACAAAATAAAACTATTACACAAATCAAATGACTATATATATTTTTATTTGTTTTTTATTCATTTGCATTCAAATAAAATTTTATTTATTTATTTATTATATGCATTTAAATAAAGTAATAATTGTATTTAAAATGTATTAAATTTTATTTTATTTTATTATTTATATTCAAATAAAGTAATAATTTGATTAAATTTTTTATTTTATTATATTTTATTTTACTATTCGCATTAAAATAAATTAACACATTTATTTTAAAAATGTATTTGTATTTTATTTTATTTTATTATTTGCATTCAAATAAAACAAAAACATTTAGTGTCTTTGTACTTTTTGAACCAACTGAATTTTAAAAGAAAAAGAACAAAAGAACACTTTCAAACTAAAATCACAAAACCAAATGAATTCTTTAAAAATGTATATCTGCAAACATCAAACTCAAAAAATCCCAACTATGAATTACGTCTCAAGTGTTCAACATACGCAGTATCTGTGTGACGCCGAGTTTCTGCAACGGAAAAACTCAAACTCCAGTCTTTTCATTTGGGATGCTGCCTTTGTAGGCAGAGCCCTATGTAGACAGCAGGGTTTGGATCAGAGCTGAATACTGTCAGGATCTCAGGCTGGCGAAAAACACTCGCTTCTTGGCAGCGGACGAGGTGGGAACAACCCCTGAGCCGCTTCTCTCTTTCTGTCACTCTGTCTTTTTATGTGCATACTGACATTTTTCATCATCTGAACCGCCTCCAATTTGTTTGTGGGTTTTTTTTAAACGCTGCTAATCGTGAGGCTTTTTTTCTCCTCGCGTCTCACTTCGTAGCTGCTGTAACTACAGTGCGTTTGACCGTCTGCTCTGGTGCTAAAGTTAATTTCAGCCGCTGATTCACTTTAGCGAGAATTCCAGCCCATTACCGCGGCAAACAATGGCTGCTAACAGCGCGCCGCTCCAAAAGAACGTCTGTTTCCATGGCTACGGCTGCACACCCGTGTGCTCTGAACATGCCATACACTGATGGAGCACAAATCAGTAGGTGCTGACTTCACTGTGACACCGGCTCCCGCTTTGATCTCAAAGAGAAATCATGAATTAGATCTCATCGACATCCCTGCCGTTTCTCACGGACTCAACTAAAACACAACCGCTGCATGCGGGCACAATGCAACACTCGCATACTGCACTGCATGTACTGTATACTGACAACTAGTTTTTAGAACAGTATGTGCAATAGTATGCATAGAGAAACTTTCTAAAAGTACTGGAACGTAAAATGCATTTTCAGGTGACTGATTTTTTTTTCATGGTCAGTCATAGCATGGGACTTATAAGTGCATTTAACTACAAATTCACAGTTTATCAAGCTGCAAGTGCAACACACCTTTAGTTGACAGATGCTGCATTTCTGTTACTAAATAAAATTAAATAATAAAATTAAGTTATGCAAGACTAGATAAAAAAAACTTAGACAAAAAAATTAAGTAAATAATACAAATTAACAATAAAAGACAAATAAAATATTATATAATTTATTGAATTTATTTGTTTTACAAAAAAAATAACAAAATAAAACTATTATACAAATAAAATGACCAAAAAAATTATACAAGACAAAATTTTTTTTCATTAAATTTTAAGACAAATGAAAATATTTATACAAAAATTTAATAAATAATAAAATTAAATTAAAAATAAGATTATGCAAAACAAATAAAAAATAAAAAAGACAAATAAAAATAAGATTAAACAAGTATACAAATTAACAAAATAAAGCTATTATACAAATAAAATAACAAATATATAATAAAAAAACAACAAAACCATAAAATAAAACAATAAAAAAAGATACAAGACATTTTATAAAATATTATGAAGCAAATAGAAATAAAAAAACTATACAAAACAAATAAAAAGAATAAAATAAAATATAAATAAAATAAAACAATAAATTACAAATAAAAATAGGATATCACAAGCCAAAGAAAATATTGCTTTTAATTGTTTTTAAAAAGCCAATTAACAAAAAAAACTATTATACAAAAAATTACATAAATATATAATAAAACATAAAATAAAATAAAAAACATAAAATAACAATAAAAAATTACACAAGACAAAATACAATTTTATGAAACAAATAGAAATAAAAAAACCATACAAAACAAATAAAAAAGAATAAAATAAAATAAAAATAAGACAATAAATAAATTACAAATAAAAATAATATTAATTCATTAATATTAAATTGAACAAGATAAAACAATTTTACAAATAAAATGACAAAAAAACATTAAAAATTGTATTATTATTATTAAAAAAATAAATAAACAAAATATATATACAACGAAATAATTTAATACAATTTTATAAGACAAATAAAAAAACACTATACAAAAAAATAAATAAATAAATAAAATAAGATTATACAAAACAAATTAAAAAATTAAGACAAATAAAAATAGGATCATACAAGCTAAAGAAAACAATAATTTTAATTATTTTTAAAAAGCAAATACCAAGCTATTATACAAATAAATTTACTTTTAAAATAAAAAAAAATAATAATAATAAAATAATGTATGTAATAAAATAATGTATCTTAGCAGTATTTGGGGCAATTAAAAAATAAAGAAATTAAAAAAAACTTGCTGAAGTGTCACATTGCAGATCTCACTAAATCAACTAGATAAATTAGTAATTAAAACAAAAAAATAAGTAACGGAAATAGAAATAGATCTTTTTTTGTTTTCATTTTATACTACAGTACTTGTCATACAATTTAGCAAGTGGAATCCAGTTTTATCAGTGAGCTGCAAGTGAAATAACAGACCTTTTGTATCATCAGTGTATTTATTAAGTTCATTCCTGAGCTAAGAAAGAGCAACGCTTGAGCAATACAACTCAACCCAACGATGGTGAACGCCACTTGTCTGCTGGAGGAATGTTACAGCGCTAACCGTTTACCATGAGAGCCACGTTACTGTTAAACCAGCTGATGGGAAACAGATCAATACCTGTTCTCTAAGCAGCTGTGCTTCTCATGGTTCACCGCCTCAAATCAAACCTCAATTTATTTTTTTACACGTGGGCCATGGGACAGATCGGTCTGCCAATCATTTAAAACGTGTGGAACTGATACGTGCATTTATCCTCTGGATTTCGCAGATTCACAGCTTTACCTGACAGAGGCTGTGTAAAATAAAATACAATGAAATATCTCAAACATGCGATTTCTAAACCGCATAAGGCTGCGATTTTATCTATCCCCCCCTCCAACTGCACCCCCCGCCCCCTTTGAACGTCAAGTTCATTTTATTTTCGATATAGCGCCAGATCACAATAGAAGTCATTTAAGGTTATCTTTCCTATAGAACAGGTCTATACACAGTTCTTTTATTAAACAAACTAACTAGCCTTATGTTATTTATCTTATTTACACGAAGGCATGTCATTTCTGTCTCTTCATGGTTGCGCGTTTACAATGTGTCCTCCGCGAAAACACGGACTGGATCGCGGACTCCATTCATAAAAACCGAAATTACTATAGCGCGGAATGCCACGTAATTCGTCGATTTTTGGATTAATAAATCAAAAGTTGGTCTGTCACTTAATTCAAATAGCAATATTGAATAGTGTCTGTGAAAACTGAAATGCAAAAAGACCGTTTTAATATGAATCCTGCATGTTCCGTTTGCCTCTGTATGTATGAATGGTGGAGACACGTTTTATTTTTTTTTACTACACTCTCATACTGAAGCACACGTGACGCTCCCGCTAATTTTTGGCATTTGCATCTCACATGAACAGATAAACTCAATCTCCAAACCTGCTGTGAGTTTCACTGTTTCATTTGAGAAAACTAGCATCATATCATACTATACACACAGAAACTTCACGGCAACCTGTCAAAATAAAAGTAGGGTTTAACATGAAACAGAACAATATTAGTCTTGTATTACTTTTGTACAGTATAATGTAGGTGTTTATATATTCCTATTTAAATAATTGACATAAAACAATATATATGATAAAAAAATAAATATTACAACAAGATTAACCACTTAATTATTATTTAAACGTTTTAAACTGAATACAATTTTTCTTCCATGTATTGATTTTAACAGTAAACTTTTGTTTGCCAAAAATTAAAAGATTTTATTTTACATTTGATTAAAAATAAATAAATGTTTATGCTTTTTGATTATCAGAAAAATTAAAACACATAAGAATTTCAAAAAAAAAAAAAAAAAAAAAAGCCCTCAAAATGTTAAAACAGAGAGTTTTGGACTTATTTTTCCACTGAAATGAATGTTTTCGATATTACACAAAGTAGGCTAAAGTACCGGGAAAAAAGTAACATGGCTAATTTATTTTATGTATCTCAAACCAAACCTCAGTGTATTTGTTTACAGGTGAGTCATGGGATATATCAGATTAACACCTTTAGTTGACAGAGGCTGCGT
>NC_133374.1:297825-357842 GCF_049309525.1 Garra rufa
TGGCCAGACTGGTTCGAGCTGATAGAAAGGTAACAGTAACTCAAATAACCACTCGTTACAACCAAGGTATGCAGAAGAGCATCTCTGAACGCACAACACGTCGAACCTTGAGACGGATGGGCTACAGCAGCAGAAGACCACACCGGGTGCCACTCCTGTCAGCTAGGAACAGGAAACTGAGGCTACAATTCGCACACAGACGTTGCCTGGTCTGATGAGTCTCGATTTCTGCTGCGACATTCAGATGGTAGGGTCAGAACTTGGCGTCAACAACATGAAAGCATGGATCCATCCTGTCTTGTATCAACGGTTCAGGCTGGTGGTGGTGGTGTAATGGTGTGGGGGATATTTTCTTGGCACACTTTGGGCCCATTAGTACCAAGTGAGCATCGTGTCAATGAGCACCTACCTGAGTATTGTTGCTGACCATGTCCATCCCTTTATGACCACAGTTTACCCATCTTCTAATGGCTACTTCCAGCAGGATAACACGCCATGTCATAAAGCGCGAATAATCTCAGACTGGTTTCTTGAACATGACAATGAGTTCACTGTAAATGACCTCAACAGTCAACAGATCTCAATCCAATAGAGCACCTTTGGGATGTGGTGGAAAGGGAGATTCGCATCATGGATGTGCAGCTGACAAATCTGCAGCAACTGCGTGATGCTATCATGTCAATATGGACCAAAATCTCTGAGGAATATTTCCAGTGCCTTGTTGAATCTATGCCACGAAGGATTAAGGCAGTATATGAAGGCAAAAGGGGGTCCAACCTGGTACTAGTAAGGTGTACCTAATAAAGTGGTTGGTGAGTGAGTGTGTGTGTGTATATATATAAATATATATATTATTTTTTATTTTTTTATTTTTTATTTTTATTTAAAAAATAAAATAAAATAAAACAAAACCAAACCTCTTTTTTTTTTTTACCGGTGGGTTATGGGACAGATTGGCTTGCCAATCATTTAAAATGTGTGGAACTGATATGTGCATTTATTCTCTAGATTCACAGATTCACACCTTTAGTTAGAGGCTGTGTCTCTAAAATAAAAAATAAAAAAAAATAAAAAAAAATAAAATAAAATAAAAAGTAAAAAAAAATATACAAACAAAATAAAATATATATATTTTTTCTGAAATAAATAGTATACAAAATCAAAAATAAAATAAAAAGTTTGAAAAAAATATACAAACAAAATCAAAAATAAAATAAAAACAAAATGTTTTTTTTTTAAATCTGAAATAAATAGTACACAAAATAAAAATAAAAATAAAACAAAACAAAAACCAAACCAAAACAAAAAATAAAATAAAATAAAATAAAATAAAATAAAATAAAATAAAATAAAATAAAATAAAATAAAATAAATTACCTCAAATCAAACCTCAATGTATTTTTCTACAAGTGCGTTATGGAACAGATCGGCTTGCTAATCATTTAAAACGTGTGGAACTGATATGTGATTCAAAGATGCACACCTTTAGTTGACAGAGGTTGTGTCTCTTAAATAAAAAAATTAAAAATTAAATTAAATTAAATAGTAAAAAATTAAATAAAAAGTTTGAAAAAATATACAAACAAAATCAAAATCAAAAATAAAAATATATTTTTTAATTTTTTAAACAAATAGTATACAAAATAAAAACAAAATATAAAATATAAAAAAAATAATAAAAAATAAAATAAAATAAAATAAAATCCCTCCTCAAATCAAACCTCAATTTATTTATCTACGGGTGCGTTATGGGACAGATCAGCTTGCCAATCATTTAAAATGTGTGGAACTGATATGTGCATTTATTCTCTAGATTCACAGATTCACACCTTTAGTTAGAGGCTGTGTCTCTAAAATAAAAAATAAAATAAAATAAAATAAAATAAAATAAAATAAAAAGTTAAAAAAAATATACAAACAAAATAAAATATATATTTTTTTTCTGAAATAAATAGTATACAAAATCAAAAATAAAATAAAAAGTTTGAAAAAAATATACAAACAAAATCAAAAATAAAATAAAAACAAAATGTTTTTTTAAAAATCTGAAATAAATAGTACACAAAATAAAAATAAAAATAAAAATAAAACAAAACAAAAACCAAAACAAACCAAACCAAAACAAAACAAAACAAAAAACAAAACAAAACAAAAAATAAAATAAAATAAAATAAAATAAAATAAAATAAAATAAAATAAAATAAAATAAAATAAAATAAAATAAAATACCTCAAATCAAACCTCAATGTATTTTTCTACAAGTGCGTTATGGAACAGATCGGCTTGCTAATCATTTAAAACGAGTGGAACTGATATGTGATTCAAAGATGCACACCTTTAGTTGACAGAGGTTGTGTCTCTTAAATAAAAAATTAAAAAATTAAATTAAATTAAATTAAATAGTAAAAAATTAAATAAAAAGTTTGAAAAAATATACAAACAAAATCAAAAATAAAAATATATTTTTTAATTTTTTAAACAAATAGTATACAAAATAAAAACAAAATATAAAATATAAAAAAAATAATAAAAAATAAAATAAAATAAAATAAAATCCCTCCTCAAATCAAACCTCAATTTATTTATCTACGGGTGCGTTATGGGACAGATCAGCTTGCCAATCATTTAAAATGTGTGGAACTGATATGTGCATTTATTCTCTAGATTCACAGATTCACACCTTTAGTTAGAGGCTGTGTCTCTAAAATAAAAAATAAAATAAAATAAAATAAAATAAAATAAAAAGTTAAAAAAATATACAAACAAAATAAAATATATATTTTTTTCTGAAATAAATAGTATACAAAATAAAAAATAAAATAAAAAGTTTGAAAAAAATATACAAACAAAATCAAAAATAAAATAAAAACAAAATGTTTTTTTTTTAAATCTGAAATAAATAGTACACAAAATAAAAATAAAAATAAAACAAAACAAAAACCAAACCAAACCAAAACAAAACAAAAAATAAAATAAAATAAAATACCTCAAATCAAACCTCAATGTATTTTTCTACAAGTGCGTTATGGAACAGATCGGCTTGCTAATCATTTAAAACGTGTGGAACTGATATGTGATTCAAAGATGCACACCTTTAGTTGACAGAGGTTGTGTCTCTTAAATAAAAAAATAAAAAATTAAATTAAATTAAATTAAATAGTAAAAAATTAAATAAAAAGTTTGAAAAAATATACAAACAAAATCAAAAATAAAAATATATTTTTTAATTTTTTAAACAAATAGTATACAAAATAAAAACAAAATATAAAATATAAAAAAAATAATAAAAAATAAAATAAAATAAAATAAAATCCCTCAAATCAAACCTCAATTTATTTATCTACGGGTGCGTTATGGGACAGATCAGCTTGCCAATCATTTAAAATGTGTGGAACTGATATATACATTTATTCTCTGGATTCACAGATTCACACCTTTAGTTGACAGAGGCTGTGTAAAATAAAAATAAAATAAAAATTCTGAAATAAATGGTATACAAATAAAATTAAATAAAAAATAAAATACAAAAATTTTTTTTTTTACCTTGGCAGTGTTTAGTGTCTCTGTATTTTTAGGCCGATCGGCTTTAGTCTGAAAAGAACAAATCAAAGGTTGCTGAAGTGTCACATCCATCAGTCGCACAGCCGTTTCGGAGCAAACACTGGACCTTCAATCACGATAAATGACCGCTCTGTCTGACATCTTAAACCATCCGGTGTATGACTGAGACTCAACCTGCACTGTGCGCTATTGATTTCTTTGTGCTGAATGTCATGAAGTGATGAATGGACATGAAATGTTACACAAACAGAGACGGTTTAGACACATTTCACCAATCAACAGTGATGAGACTCTAATGCATCGCTTTCATCCCTCCGACCATCTCCGTCACGTATTTCAGCTCAAGATTTACTCTTTTGCTCCGCCTTACAGTTTAAAACCGTAATTTTAAATCTTCTTTAAATATACTATTAATTCCTTAAAGTGTAAAACTTTTTAATAAGGAACAAATTGCTAAGTGCACCTTTAAGCAAGTATTCCCCTATGAATATTGATTTCTTTAATCTCCTGAGACTTAACCTAGATTAAACCACAAAGATCATTAATCATTCAACATACCTTTCAGAACGGCTCATGCAAGCTTAATTTAGACATACGTGAAATATGCACATTAATTTCAATGACAGTCAGATGGAAAGTTAAATAGCGAGTAGAAGATGTTTTAGAAAGAAACCGACATATAGATGAATCCAGAGCTGTTTCTGTGTTAGCCACTTTCATTTTTTGTCATCAAAAAAGCATTATGAATCCAATTTACAACCTTTGCAGGGCTCGAAATTAACTCTTTTACTTGGTAGCACTGGTGCTCCCAACTTCAAAAAGTTAGGAGCACCTAAACATTTTTAGGAGCACCTAATTTCTTTTTAGTAATGCGCCGATCTTGATTCTTCATGGTCGATTCTGATTGCAGATGTTTTACAAGCAAATGTACTGAATCTAGAAGCCTTTTTTATATATTTATTTTATGCCTTAAGCAAGGGACAAGAATGAATGAAAATATGAGTACATGAACAAGATGTTTGTTTTCTCTATTATAGGTACAGCCATTTAAATTAGAGGCAACCACTGCATTTTTAAACACTCTACAGTATGAATAACAAAAAATAAATGACATTTCTTTCTTAGTCATGTAGACAATATATGCAGGCATGATCAAAGTAGGCTACTCTTTCAATATTCAAAGTGCAAATGACCGATTTTTTCAGATACTGATCTTTAAAGGATAAAAGGACGAATAACACAGCAGATTTTCCAAACATTATATATAGTATACAGTACAAAAAAAGAAACTAATTAGAAATGAAAAATATTTTACACATGAAATAAAATTAAACAGAGATATTCTACAAATAAAATATTTTAAAATAAAATACAAAATCTGAAAAAAAATTAAATAAATAAAAAATAATCACACTAATGAATAATACAGTAAATTTTCAAAATATTATATAATACAAATAAAAAATAAAATAAACAAAAAATAGAAACTAATTAAAAATAAGAAATATTATACTTATTTTAATATTAATATTATATTTTTTTATTTTATTTGTATAACATTTTTAAATAATAAAATAAAAAATAAAATAATATAAATAATATAAATATAAAATACATAAATAAATCCACATAAAATAACATTAAAAATAAATATTATACAAAGAGAATTGCTGTAAAAATATTTAAAATAAAAACATTAATGAAACAATACAATAAAAGAAAATAATGAAAAAAATTATACAAATAAAAGAAAATTAAAAAATGTGAAAAAAAAACTGAACACACGTGTGTGTCTGTGTAAGGAATGGATGAATAATACAGTAAATATTCAAAATATTATATATAAAAAATAAATAAATAAAAATAGAACATAGCTAAATAAAATAACATTAAAAATAAATATTATACAAAGAGAATTGCTGTAAAAAATATTGCCTGTGCAAGGATTTTTTTTTCAAATATTATATAGATATATTAAACAAACAAAAATAAATAAATAAAAAATAGTTTCTAAGTAAAAATTTCAACAAAAAAAAGAAAACATTCAAAACATTCAAATTAAATATTATACAAAAAATAATAATAATAAAAAATAATGGAAAAATAAAATAAAATAATTAAAATAAACCAACTTCTTGAAAACACATGTGACGTGTATACATATTATAATTTTTTTTTTAAATAAATAAATAAATAAAATAGAAACTAATTTGAAAAAAATAAAAAAATAAAATAGAACTAAAAACAATAGAAAAAATACTATACAAATAAATGTGTGCCTGTGTAAGCATGAATAATACAGCATTTTTTCCACTGCAGGATGAGTTGATGCCGGAGGGTTCAGAGGTTAGCAGACGCGCTGAGGTAGGAATTTACACGTGTAATCCGTGTGCTGTTTTGAAGTATTGCGTGGATTACGTGAATAAACGCCACATGCTGCTCTTACGGATTACGAGTCGCTGGAAGCCTTTATTCACACAGGAAGTAAACACACAACCATAACAATTAACAATCCCTCCCACTACAGTAAACTTCACTATACTGTATTATTTACCAGCGAGTGTGTTTTCTCCTCTGTGTTCAAACAACCTGTTAGACAGAAACTCATTCAGCAGGAGCAACATTGAACTAAAACCTTGTGTGTCCTATTTATCTATCATCTATCCATCCATTCAATGATAAAACATTTTATTTATCCTATATAAAACATTTGAAGAAGTAATTCTGCATGTTTGTGAAAGCTATTCTACCATGTATGAGAGCCAGGTGCTTTTGAAGGCCTCAAGGCCAAACTGACTGAATGTGCAGACCTCATGGTCTACGTGACTGCGCTTATGAATAGACAATACAGTACAGGAGATAGAAGATGCTACAGGATGAGATACTGCAGTGCAGAAATAGATAATGGGTGTAAAACTCATTAAAATCCTGACAGCTCCTTAGAATCCTAAAATGTGACCCTGAACCACAAAACCAGTCTGAAGTAGCATTGGTATATATGTAGCAAAAGCCAAAAATACATTGTATGGGTCAAAATGATTTTTCTTTTATGCCAAAAATCATTAGGATATTAAGTAAAGATCAAGTTCCATTAAGGTATTTTGTTTATTTTATACCATTAATTCAGCTTTCATTTGATGTAGAAATCTCAGTTTAGAAAAATGGATCCTTGTGAGTGGTTTTGTGGTCAAGGGTCACAAATGTTATTGCCTCTGAAACCTTGAGCACCCAGACAGTGGTAGATAGAAGTTATCTTTTGAGAAACAGACTAGCGCGTGGTTTTCTACAATGAAAGCAAGTATTATGAAAACTGACAAACAATTCGGGTTATGCGAAGCGCCCAACGTTCGAACCGGAAAACAGGACTAATCACTTCCGCTTTTCACTTCTGTACACAGCTGCAGCAGTAGCCTAGGTGATCTCTGATGTAACTGTTAAATTTCGCTTCGCTTAATTATTACTACACTTCTTACTTGTGATCAAAATTTTATTTGGTTTAAATAAAATGTCACGAATGTTAAAATATCAGAAACGGGAACATCCGAACAGCAGTTTTTGTTGTGTGCCGAGATGCTCTGTTTCGGGGAAAATTAACTCAGGGGTGAGTTTCCACCAGTTCCCAAAGGATGAATCAGTCAGGACGATTTGGGTCCGAAATATTAGACGTGATAATTTCGTTATAAGGAGACACACCACTGTCTGCAGTCGGCATTTGATGCCAGAAGATATAATTGAAGGGGGTCGACGACGGTTGAAATAAAGATGCTAATTAAACCTTTGTAATTGATATAGTACTAGACACAATTTTCTATGAAATACATAGACCTACACTTTATTGGCTGAATAATATTTACCTTTTGAATGTTGAGCGTTATTAACTGTTGAATAAATGCTGACGCGGGACAAAATGCCCGATTTCCCAACACGTTGAACTGAGCAATGCCACTGTACCATTTTAATAGGCTACTTTTAAACCCATATAGCTCAGTTATGTCAGCTTTATGTATTTTCTGAGAGGGGGTGGGATTTTTTTTGAGAAAGTCGGGGGAGAGACGCACACTTCGATTAGACTGGATAATAGGGATGTAACGGTATCAAAACTTCACGGTACGGTAATACCTCGGTATGAAAGGCACGGTACGGTATTTATTGAATCATTTACAGGAAAAACAAAAGTGCCAGAAGTGTTTATTAAACAGTTTACATGAACACTGAACATATCAATGGCATACAAATTAGCCATCTATCTGTAAACTTTGAAACAGGAATTTTAAATTTTAAATTTTAATAACAAAAAATTAATAAACCACGTAAAAAAATAGTTACAATTTAGTATTCTTGAAAACTCAGAAAAAATAAAAATAGCAGCCTACTTATTGCAGCTGGCCCATGTGCTGAATAAGTATTTGAGAACACTCACCTCATTCACTTATTCAGACAGAGACAGGTTTCAGACAGAGAAACTGAAATGCTTCCACACATCCGATTTAAAACCCGCTTTTACACCTGTTTCACACATACTCCGTATACAGTGCGTATGCAGTTCTTGTGAGTTACGTATGCGGTGCAGAAGCAGCACTTTTCCTAGTTTTAAACTTAGCCAAAAAGCCACGTGTTGACTGTAAAACACAGTAGACTTCATTTATATGCATTTATGGTGTAATTCACCACATTTCCGTGTCAATACATGTTCATTTTACAGCTAACAATGCGCTGTCACTTTAATTCAGGGCAGCAGCACAGCAAAAAATAGACTCGGTGCGGAAACGATCGCTGCACTGCTACAAACGCACCGCTTCTGGGACGCACTGCCGGACAGCAAACGCGTGCAGTGTGAAACGCTCTAATCCGTTAACATGGGTGGGGGAAAAATACGCAACCCATACGCACTGCAGACAGAGTATGTGTGAAACAGGCGTTAGTTTCGACCATTTACATCTCTTTTCCTTCGCCGCTGCTAGCAGCACCTTCCATTTACGCATTATTGGATCTGTAGCGAAAACAGACCGCAAAGGATGATGGCCACGCCTGGGCTGATGGGAATTGTAGTTCCTGCAACCTCCCGTTCGCTCCATTCGCCTGAGCAAACTTTTCTCAGAAGACCTATCGTTTTATTGAGTCATGCGACCACGGTAGTATCGAAAAAATTTGCTATTGCGGTACGACGGTATTTACAATATCGTTACATCCCTACTGGATAAACACATGCAGCATCTTAATTGTTAAGAAAATGGTATTCCTAATAAATGTCTCGAATATTTTGATTATGTCCAATGCTTCTCTTTCTTTTTGGAATTATTAGACACATTTCACTGTCTTTTCAAATGCCTAGGTCTGTTTCATTTCCTTAATTATAAAATGTTTAGCACTATTTTTTTAACGTTTATTCAAGCAATAATATATAAATTATCTCATGTATATGCTTGTTTAAAACCAGGGAATAAAAAACGAATTCCAAGTAAAAAACGTATTTTTTCTTTACATTTCCAGAGAGCGAAACGAACGAAATTAAACATTATTTAATAAATTCAAGGAACTATAATTTCCTCATTTGCCTCATTCCTTCATTTGATACAACTATTATAGCTATACAATTAATATATATATATATATGTGACCCTGGACCACAAAACCAGTCTTAAGTCGCTGGGGTATATTTGTAGCAATAGCCAAAAATACATTGTATGGGTCAAAATTATAGGATTTTTTCTTTTATGCCAAAAATCATTAGGAAATTAAGTAAAGATCATGTTCCATGAAGATTTTTTGTAAAATTCCTACTATAAATATATCAAAATGTAATTTTTGATTAGTAATATGCATTGTTAAGAACTTAATTTGGAGAACTTTAAAGGTGATTTTCTCAATATTTTGATTTTTTGCACCCTCAGATTCCAGATTTTCAAATAGATGTATCGGCCAAATATTGTCCTATACTAACAAACCATATATCAATAGAAAGCTTATTTATTGAGCTATCATGTGATGTATATATCTCAGTTTTGTAAAATTTAACCTTATGACCGGTTTTGTGTTCCAGGGTCACATATATATATATTTAGGGCTATAGGCTAATCTTTTTCTTAACTTTTATTACACTGTAGATCGAAATAAAATAATTCTTGATCATATTTAATATCGGAGAATCACTGATAATTTAGAGTAGGCCTACTTCGAAAACAAAACTATTTAAATCTGTATAAAGGAAAGACAAAATAAATCACAACAAGAACAATCTGTATTTTTCTTGTAATCAAGAACATTTCTTTTGACAAAATTACCTAATTAATGCCGAATGATGTTTGACAGTGAACACATCTCCACCGCATAGCCGCATACAATCGCTGCTGTCAGTCGCAGATATTAAACATGCGGGTCGGGTAGAATATTTTCTTTCTTTTTTTTTGCGGTCCGAGTTAAATCCCTTATCTAACAGAGTACTCGGGGCTCTGGACGTCCGTTTGGCTATACGGTGTACATCCGAAATTGTTATTTGTGGTAGCTCCTGTAAACACCGGCTATAGAAGGTGGCCATAACTTCGCTGTACCAGTAGCTGACGGCCGGAAGTAGTTAAGGCTGTTTTGTAGAACCCGGAAGAATGTTGCGCATAACCGCTATTGTGAAAAGTCATGGGAATGGACAGTGACTGATTATGAAATTGTATAAAGTTGCTAGTCTGGTCAGAGACAGATTCTTGCAATAAAGTCTAATTCTGACTTCTGGAAATCTATCTATCTACCAACCCATCCATCTATCCATCATCTATCTATCCTTCCATCCATCATTCTATCATCTATCTATCCTTCCATCCATCATTCATTCTATCATCTATTCATCCATCATTCTATCATCTATCCATCCATCCATCATCTATTCTTCCATCTATCCATCCATCATTCATTCTATCATCTATTCATCCATCATTCTATCATCTATCCATCCATCCATCATCTATTCTTCCATCCATCTATCCATCATTCTATCATCTATCCATCCATCCATCCATCATTCTATCATCTATCCATCCATCCATCCATCCATATATCTATCTTTCCTTCCATCCATCTATCCATCATTCTATCATCTATCAGCAATCCTTCCATCTGTCCATCATTCTATCAATCCATCCATCATTCCATCCATCCATCTATCAATCTATCCATCATTTCATCCATCATTCTATCACCTATCCATCATCCATCTATCCATATATCTATCCTTCCTTCCATCCATCATTTTATCATCTATCATCAATCCTTCCATCATCTATCTATCCTTCCACCATCTATCCATCATTCTATCATCTATCCATTAATCATTCCATCCATCTATCCATCATTCTATCATCTATCCATTAATCATTCCATCCATCCATCCATCCATCATTCTATCATCTATCCATCCATCATTCTATCCATCCATCCATAATTCTATCACCTACCCATTCATCCATCCATCCATCTATCCTTCCTTCCATCCATCTATCATCATTCTATCATCAATCCTTCCATCTATCCATTAATTTGTCCATCATTCTATCAATCCATCATCATTCCATTCATCTTTCATCCATTCATATATCCATCTTTCTATCCTTCCTTCCTTTCATCCATCCACTGTTCATCCATCAACCCATTTACCCGTTCTTCCTTCTATCCATCTATCTGTCCATCCATCTAGCCCTTCTTCCATCCATCCACTTATCAATCCATCCGTCCATCTGTCCATCCATCTAGCCTTCCTTCCATCCATCCACCTACTATCCATCCATCATTCTATCCTTCCTTCCATCCATCCACCTTTCATCTTTCATCTCTCATCTATTCATCCATCAATCCATCTATCCGTTCTTGCTTCCTTCCATCTATCTGTCCATCCATCTAGCCCTCCTTCCATCTATCCACTTATCAATCCATCCGTCCGTCTCTCCATTCATCCACCTACCATCCATCCATCATTCATCATCTATCATTTATCCATCCATCTATCTATCCTTCATTACTTCCATCCATCTACATCTATCATCATCCATCCATCCATCTGTCCATCTAGCCTTTCTACCATCTATCTATCTATCTATCTATCTATCTATCTATCTATCTATCTATCTATCTATCTATCTATCTATCTATCTATCTATCTATCTATCTATCCTTACTTCCATCCATCTATCCATCATTCATCATCTATCATTTATCCATCCATCTATCTATCCTTCATTACTTCCATCCATCTACATCTATCATCGTCCATCCATCCATCTGTCCATCTAGCCTTTCTACCATCTATCTATCTATCTATCCTTACTTCCATCCATCTATCCATTATTCTATCATCTATCCATCAATCAATCCATCCATCTCTCCATCATTCTATCATCTATCCATCAATATATCCATCCATCCAAACATTCTCTAGCTATCCTTCCATCCATCCATCATTCTATCTATCCATCCATTCACCTACAATGTACCCAATCTATCTATCCATCTATCCATTACACACCATCTATCCAACATTCTATCATCTATCCATTCGTCTATCTCTCTGAATCTAAAATGCAGATATGAAGCTATAGCATGTACTCCCTCTCAGTCTCTTTCAGTGACACATGGGGTTTTTGACACTTTAGTGTAAATCAGCCTGTGGCACCTCATCAATTACACCTTTTAATTGGTCCCTGTGAAATCCGTCTGCCTGCGGTAGCGTCCCACTGATGGGCTGTAAATCAATACGGAGACAGTCAAACATCATCAGGCTCGTGTCCTCGCTCAGAACGATCTCCTGCAGGATCCGAGCGAACAACAGCTTCATGACCATTGATGTTTGTCATTGATCCTCGTCCCTTTGTGTGATCACGTATCTGATACAGTATTTGTGTCACTGATTGAAATCAGCCCTCCTGGCGGCTCTCCAGCAGGTCAATAGTGGGAATGCGAGCGCTCTGGAAATCGCTGGCGGTGTATATTGTGCATGATGTAAGTATTTCGCTCAGAAACTGGCAGTGTTTTCTTGTAAGCATCTGTGCTTCTGTTCTCAACAATGCCAGTATGAATCTCCATCTGTGAACTGAACATATTTCAAGCCTATAGGCACTGCATGCTTGCTTATCATTAAACAAGCCAAAAGTCAAACTTTACACAGTAATATTTAATGTCTCAATTAGTTCTCCCAGACAGCAATGAGATCAAATGGAAAATCTCCTACTTCTCATATTTTTCTCCAGTGAAAAAACCCTAGTAATCTCATGTGTGCATTAGATTTTCAGAAAACCTCTCAAACTGTGCTCCAAAGTCTGCTATCAAAAGTCTAAGATCTCAAAATGAACTCAATAATTTCTCAAAAAACTACTGTACATGCATTTCACAATAGACAAAGCTGATCCTTCAGGTAAGTACATCTGGGAAGTCATATGAGATATGAAAGAGCAACCTCTGAGCAATAAAAACCTTCATCTGGGAATTGCATGCTCACCGATTCGTCACTTAACAAGCCAAATTTAAAAGCACATGACAAACGGAGCCTAAGGGCAACGGCCTGAGCGTCATGAAGAGTTTTAGCGCAGTAGCGTGTATCAGAGGCCCCTCATGCACGAAGACCGCTCGAACAGGGAGTCCGTTGTTTCAGGGAAACTCTTCTGCAGTGATGCATTCACATGCTAATAAACTGGAACAAAGCACACAAGCCGTGTCTGGCTCCAGAGCCTTCACTAGGACGACCATCGCTAGGAAACCGGCTCTAGAACAGAATGCCTGGCATGGCTGAGGGTACGAGGAGAATGCCACAGGATTTACAGCGGCCAGTTTCAGGACGATAAGCCACTTGAGGCTGTTTACCATGGTCAAAATCAGTGTAATGGTGGCTTACTGCTTTCATAAACGAATGTAGAAAGTAAATATGTGATAAAATGGACAATTCAAGCTTGAAGAAAACAATTGTTACCACATCAGCTGATGCTCGTCTAATGGAAGCGCACCTGAGTCCAAATCAGTGATGTGAGACAGCTACATGACTACTTCCTGTAGTTCGTGTACGCACTTTCTGGTTCTGGTTTTTTAATGCAACACAATTTAATGTGATCACTTTAACATTTAATGCAGCAGCACGGAATAAATATTAAATGAAAATGAACTTAATTCTGAATAAATTGAATATTCTAAGAAAAAGCTAACCAGACAGAAGTGAAATAATGAATAATGAATCAACTTAACTGGAAACAAAAAGATTAAGCTCCACAACACTTAAAGAAAAAGTTTTAGCAATGCTTTTAATGGTCCAGAAGTTGAAAATGATGCAACTGATCAGTTAATAAAGCAGGGTTTCTGTAGGATTTTTAAGCTGAAATTTAAGACCTTTTTTGCTAACATTCAAAGAAAAAGTTTTAGTAATGCATTTTATGGTTCAGAAGTTGAAAATGATGCATCTGATCAGTTAATAAAGCAGGGATGTTAAGATCAAAATTTGAGAATCTTTTTTAAGACCTCCACAAATAAAAGTACTACTATATGAGCGGGTTAGTGCAATGTCTATAGTAACATATTAAACTGTAAAATGATTGTAAAAAGCATAATTTACAGTTCAGATACAAGTTTTCACATGATAAACTTCATTTCAGCCTTTAAACCATTTTTAGAAGCTGAAAATGATGCATCTGATCAGTTAATAAAGCAGGGTTTCTGCAAGGATTTGTAAGCTTAAATGTAAGACTTTTTTTAAGACCTGCACAAGTAAAATTAATACTATATGAGCGGGGTAGGGCAATGTCTATAGTAACATATTAAATGACTTTAAAAAGCATAATTTACAGTCCAGACACAAGTTTTCACATGATAAACTTCACATTTCTGCCTTTAAATCATTTTTAAGAAAATGGATTAAAATTAATTTAATTTAAGAAAAAGCTAACCGGATAAGGTGAAATAATGAATAATGAATAAACTCAACTGAAAAAAACATTCAAAGAAAGGTTTTAGTGATGCATGTTATGGTCCAGATTGAAAATGATGCATCTGATCAGTTAATAAAGCAGGGATTTTAAGCTCAAAATTAAGACTTTTTAAGACCTTTTTTAAGACCTCCACAAATAAAAGTAATACTATATGAGCGGGGTAGGGCAATGTCTATAGTAACATATTAAATGACTGTAAAAAGCATCATTTACACTTCAGATACAAGTTTTCACATGATGAACTTCACATTTCAACCTTTAAATCATTTTTAAGAAAATAGATGATTCAAAAGTATTGATTATTATATTCATTTCATATAAGAAAAAGCAAAGTGGTTAAAGTGAAACAATGAATCAAGAATCAACTTTTAGTGGTGCGTTTTATGGTACAGAAGTTGAAAATGATCCATCTGATCAGTTAATAAAGCAGGGTTTCTCCAGGATTTAAAAATAATAAATCATGTTTTGATAAAGAACATTGATAAAGAACAACCACCATGTTGCTCAAAGATGCAAAACAATGTTGTGGCTGTGTTTGGAATGATTTTTGTTTTTGTTGGACACAATACAACAAAAACAGGAAAGATGGTGTCTAAAACTTAAGTCTCTTAATATTAATTTTGTTTATTGAACTGTTGTATAAGATCAATACCACATCATGCTGACTTTTAGAGAAAAAAAACAGCACTCTTCATGTGATATTGATTAACTATATGAAATTATATACATTTATATTCGTCACATTAAGCCATATCGCAATTATGGTCTTTCCGTCCCCAAATTTAAGACCTCTTGAAATCATAATTAAGACTTTCTAATACAATTTAAGGCCTTAAATTTAATACAACTAAATTTGAGACTTGTGGAAACCCTGTAAAGTAAAGCACAATAAAAGTCAGGAGAGCAAAAAGCAACATTGTCTCAGATTTCTGCTTTTACAAGTACACCGAAAGATTAAATCCACTACTGCACATCACACAGCAGCACCAGACGTCCATATCAGGTGCAACGCTCAGATTTAATATTAGCTTATCTGCAAACAGCGCTCGATCTCGCTCCCTTTCTCTGTACGCGACACACACAGACTATCAAAGAACTCAGCCTTATGCTAATGTGTAATTAATTCCTGTAGCAGTATTTAAATCAGGATTAATTATAATTGAGCTCATTTTCATCGAGTGAGGCCGTGTAATCATTTGAAGGGGAGTCGGGCTTTTATCACACTTTTCTCCGAGTCGTATTTAGAATCCGTAATATCAGGTTTCACGCTCCGGTCGTGTGCTGTAAAGTCTTGAAGCCAGAGCTCAGGGAACGGCGGCTTTTTGTATGTAATTGTTTAACCGGCGTGTTCGAGAGACTTGCTCATTAACGGACTAATACTCAGAGAGACGCTTTCTTGCTTACAAATCATATTAAAAAGAACTTGAGAAAGTGAGGAGAAACTGTTGAGCTGAGGGAGCCGTGAAATAGAGGAAATATCTAGCTATTCCTGGACGGATGTGAGCTGGGAATAGATCGAGATGGGTTACGGGGACAAAAATACATCCATCAATGTCTGTTTTTACCGTAGAGGGAAACACGTGCGCTGGAGTTACGAAGGCAACTGTGGATGAGTTCTTGACAGCGAGAATCGCAATAAAAGTCCAGTGAAACAAACAGAAAAATCAGTGCGATGTCGCCTCCTCTGAGATCTGCTGCACTTCTGTCTGTGTTAGATCTGCCTCTAAATGCTGATGGGTTGGGTTTCAGTCTGTTGAGAATGAAAGCAGTTTGTCACTGATGTTTAGTCTGATGTGGCCGCTGAGAAAACAGCATTAATTATATATGATGGACAGTCTGAGGAAGACAGATGAAGATAGAGAGTCGTCATTAACAGCACCATACAGCTTTAGGGAGAAAGACACTAATGATAGAGAGAGGTTTACACTATTTAGAACCAGGTAGGTATGTTAAAACAGCTATTTATATGATTTATTACAGTTGAGGTGAAAAGTTTACAGCCCCTTTCAGAATCTGAAAAATAAGAGGGATTATACAAAATGCATGTTATTGTTTATTTACTACTGACCTGAAGATATTTCACATAAAATATCAAGGTTCAAGGCGATACTGTGTTGTTTCCTGAATGACCCATAGCTGTGTTTTTTGGTTTAGTAATAGTTGTTCATGAGTCCCTTGTTTGTCCTGAGCAGCTAAACTGCCTGCTGTTTTTCAGAAAAATCCTTCAGGTCCCACAAATTCTTCGGTTTTCCTGCATTTTGTGTATTTGAACCCTTTCCAACAATGACTGTATGATTTTGAAATCCATCTTTCACACTGAGGACAACTGAGGGACTCATATGCAACTATTAAAGAAGGTTCAAACACTCACTGATGCTACAGAAAGAAAAAACATGCATTAAGAGTCCCAGAAGACAAAGGGTTCAAATACACAAAAATGCTGGAAAACCAAGGTCCTTTATGGGACCTGAAGGATTTTTCTGAAGAACAGCAGGCAGTTTAACTGTTCAGGACAAACAAGAGACTCATGAACAACTGTCACTAAACAAAAAAACACAGCTGTGGATCATTCAGGTAACAACACAGTATTAAGAATCAGTTGTATGTAAACTTTTGAACGGGTCATTTTTATAAATTCAGCTATTATTTTCTCTTGTGGACTATATGTAACCATCTTTCATGTAAAATATATTTTTCAGATCAGTACTAAATAAACAATAACATGCATTTTGTACAATCTTGTATGATGTTCTGTAAGATCATGTGACACTGAAGACTGGAGTAATGATGCTGAAAATTCAGCTTTGATTAAAGGAATAAATTTGAGTTTACACTATATTCACATAGAAAACAGTTATTTTGATTTATAATAATATTTCACATTTTTACTGATTTTACAGTATTTTTGATCAAACAAATGCAGCCTTGATAAGCATAAGAGACATTTTTTCAATATTAAAACATCTTTTGAACACTACTGTACAAAGTCAGATTTAGTGATGTTTACTGTATATATAAATAAAACTCAAATGAAGACAGACAATAGGAAGATATGAAGACGAACGAATAGAGACATAGAGAAAGCAAAAGCAGTAGATCAATGTGAGTGCTGTCTGACTGATACATCAAATCCAAAAATGATCCATAATCTATAAATCTATAAAATCACTGCCCACTAATCTGCTCAGCTGAGCCTGTTTTAGCAGAAGATTTGGCCCAAATACACAGAGGAGCACTTCACTGTTCGACAAACTATCATCTTTATCTTACACACATACACACACACGTGTCCACTAAAGCCTCTCCAATAGCCTGAATCTACTTAAAAAAGCCTTTCTGTGTAGGATCACACTAATGGGTCACAGAGAGATCAGTGACACTAATATCTGCTCTGTGTGTGCGTGTCATTAGTCCTTTCATTATCTCCTTAATGATCTCGGCTCTTGCGGTCAATTTCGGTTCAATTGTAGGGCTGGAATGTCAACGTGACAAAGAGGTGTTGTTAGTTTGATTGCAAACGGCCCTCGCGAGGTGCTATGTGTTAATGTGTGCGCTTCAGAGGCAGAAACAGGAGAGAATTATCTGGTAAAATGGTTGGTTTGAGATGCTTCACGTCCTACAGATGCATTCCAAGAGCATATGAAGACAAATGACCAACAGCAAACAGCCTTTTTCTGAGCTTTCACTGTGTTTAAAGCTCTATTCACAGTCAATGTGTCTAATACTTTATTTCTTAGACGTAAATGTTCTGTTTTCAGTTTTAAGTGAGTCATATAATGTAAAAACTGAGACTGTGTTTGTTTTTTTTTTTAGTGAATCTTTCTGTAGACTACATACAAATTACTGTCTTTATGAGTGAGTCATCGAGTCATTCATTCAAATGATTTATTAAAAAAATTATGGAACAAAGGAACATTTACTCAAGATGCCTGTGTCTGTGTGACACTGATTCATTCAGCAAGTAGACAAATAACTTGTCAGTAAGTGAATTAGTCATTTATCCACCAGATACATTTGAAAACACTGATTTAATCAGGAATGAATCTAAATGACTATCATTATGAGTGAGTCAGTGAATCTTCATTTAACTAATTTGTTCAAAAAAACTGATTCATTCAGGAGTGTAACAAGCGGCTATCATTATGAGTGAGTCAGTAAATAATTTGTTCAACTAATTTGTTCAAACACACTGATTCATTCAGGAACAAAACAAGGGACTACCATTATCAGTGAGTTAGTGAATCATTCATTCAACTAATTTGTTCAAGAACACTGATTCATTATGAGTGAGTCATTCATTCATTCAGTTGATTTGAATGCAACAAGTGACTGTCCCTGAATGAAACACTGATTCATTCAGGATTGCAACAAGTGGCTATCATTACGAGTGAGTCAGTGAATAATTAATTTAACAAATTTGTTAAAACAAACTGATTCATTCAGGAATGAAACAAGTGACTCATTGAATCATTTAATCAACTGATTTGTTTAAACATACTAATTAATTTATGAATGCAACAAGTAACTGTCATTATGAGTGCGTCAGTGAATCATTTGTTCAACTGATTTGTTCAAACACACTGATTCATTCAGGAACAAGACAAGGGACTACCATTATCAGTGAGTCAGTGAATCAAAACAAGTGACTATCATTACAAGTGATTCAATTAATCATTCATTCAGCCGATTCGTTCAAACATACTGATTCATTAAAGGATGCAACAAGTGACTGTCCTTATGAGTGAGTCAGTGACTCATTTATATAAATGATTTGTTCATACACACAGGTTCATTCAGGAACAAAGTGACAATCATTATGAGCGATTCAGTTGATCGTTTATTCAACCGATTTGTTCGAACATACTAATTGATTCAGGAATGTGACAAGTAACTGTCATTACAAGTAAGTTGGTGAATCATTCATTCCACCGATTTGTTCAAACACATCGATTAATTCAGGAATGCAACAAGTGACTATCATTATAAGTAATTCATTAAATTATTCATTCAACCGATTTATTCTAACACACTAATTTATTCAGGGATGCAACAAGTGACTGTCCTTATGAGTGAGTCGGTGACTTATTTATTCAACCAATTTGTTCAAACACACCGATTCATTCAGGAATGCAACAAGTGATTTACATTATAAGTGATTCATTAAATCATTCATTCAACCGATTCGTTCTAACATGCTTATATCATTCAGGGATGCAACAAGTGACTGTCCTTAAAAGTCAGTAAGTGAATCATTTATTCAACTGATTTGTTCAAAAGCATCAATTCATTCATGATTGCAACAAGTAGCTATCATTACAAGTGAATCAGTGAATCATTTGTTCAATCAATTTGTTCAAACACAATGATTCATTCAGGAATGATAAAAAATTACTATCATTATTAGCGATTAATTAAATAATTCATTCAACTGATTCGTTCTAACATACTAATTCATTTAGGGATGCAAAAAGTGATTGTCTTTATGAGTGTGTCAGTGACTCATTTATTTAACCAATTTGTTCAAACACACCGATTCATTCAGGAATGCAACAAGTGACTACCATTATATTCATTAAATTATTCATTCAACCAATTCATTCTAGCATACTAATTCACATTCAGGGATGCAACAAGTTACTGCCCTTAAAAGTAAGTAAGTGAATAATTTATTCAACTGATTTTTTCAAAAACATCGATTCATTCATGATTGCAACACGTTCATTTAGGAAGGCAACAAATGACTATCAATAATAGTGATTCATTAAATCATTAATTCAACTGTTAAGTTCTAACGACTAATTCATTCAGGGATGCTACAAGTGACTGTCCTTATGAGTGAGTCAGTGACTCATTTATTCAACCAATTTGTTCAAACACACCGATTCATTCAGAAATGCAACAAGTGATTATCATTATAAGTGATTCATTAAATCATTCATTTAACCGATTCGTTCTAACATGCTTATATCATTCAGGGATGCAACAAGTGACTGTCCTTAAAAGTCAGTAAGTGAATAATTTATTCAACTGATTTGTTCAAAAGCATCAATTCATTCATGATTGCAACAAGTAGCTATCATTACAAGTGAATCAGTGAATCATTTGTTCAATCAATTTGTTCAAACACAATGATTCATTCAGGAATGATAAAAAATTACTATCATTATTAGCGATTAATTAAATAATTCATTCAACTGATTCGTTCTAACATACTAATTCATTTAGGGATGCAAAAAGTGATTGTCTTTATGAGTGTGTCAGTGACTCATTTATTTAACCAATTTGTTCAAACACACCGATTCATTCAGGAATGCAACAAGTGACTACCATTATATTCATTAAATCATTCATTCAACCAATTCATTCTAGCATAATAATTCACATTCAGGGATGCAACAAGTTACTGCCCTTAAAAGTGAGTAAGTGAATAATTTATTCAACTGATTTTTTCAAAAACATCGATTCATTCATGATTGCAACACGTTCATTTAGGAAGGCAACAAATGACTATCAATAATAGTGATTCATTAAATCATTAATTCAACTGTTAAGTTCTAACGACTAATTCATTCAGGGATGCTACAAGTGACTGTCCTTATGAGTGAGTCAGTGACTCATTTATTCAACCAATTTGTTCAAACACACCGATTCATTCAGAAATGCAACAAGTGATTATCATTATAAGTGATTCAATAAATCATTCATTTAACCGATTTGTTCTAACATACTAATTCATTCATGATTGCAACAAGTAGCTATCATTACAAGTGAGTCAGTGAATCATTTGTTCAAAGAATTTCTTCAAACACAATGATTCATTCAGGAATGCAAGTGATTATCATTATAAGTAATTCATTAAATCATTAATTCAACTGATTCGTTCTAACACACTAATCACTCACTAAAATGATTCATTCACAGATTAAATCTAGACTGTGATTTATTCATTCAACCATTTCACACATTTATAAGGAAAGTGGAATTTCATAATGTAAGTGAAAAAAATAAAGAGCTTCAAAAGTCTACATTATGGCTCTTTAAAATATTCTTTCCATTGGGAACAACGCATACAGTCATACTGGTGGCCGTAAGTAAAATCACTCCAGCTTTTCTATCTCTTTCGAGCTGAAATGAATTTCAGATATTCTATCATGCAGACATAAAGCCTCAGCTGCAATCTCTAAATGTCTTCAGTATAAGAAATGAGCCATCCGGTTCCTGCAGCCACTCCATCCGCTCTTCCTGTGTCAGAATGAACAGATTGAAGAGGGAGCGACAGATCTGACAGGACAGATGATCTTCTGCTGTTCAAGAATTCCATATGGTGGAGAGAAACGAGAAGTATGAATCTGTCTCTGCGTAAATCAATAGCTTATTCAGATAGAAAGCTCTAACCTGCAGTGCTGGCAGATGTTTGGAGATGTTCTGACTCCATCTGAACACGCAAACAGGTGGAGACTGTCAATTTGTACAGTAGACAGCAGTGGTTTTTTATTAATAATTTTTGGTAATATTTTGAGTTTTTTGATTGAGATTTTTATATTTTGTTTTCATTTTATTTTTAGTTTTTTTAATTACATTTTTATTTTAATTAATTTTTTTGTAAACATGCATATAATTTTTAAGTTTAAGTTTTTTTTTTGTTTATTTAATTTGAATTATTTTCAGAAGTAACCCAAACAGTGTCTCAAACTGTGCCAAGACACCAAAATCAGCAATCAAAAGTCAAAAATCTTAATATTACCACAAACATTTCTCATCTAAGAAATACCTGACATAAAACGCAAACCCTGAGCTGTAAAAGCGCAACACCTTCCTCTAAGTAGACGCGACTCCTACACACACCAGAAGAAAAGAGCATTCTTCTCCAAAGCAACAACGATACAAATGAACAGACGTGCGTCCACCTGCACTAACGATCTATTTAAATCAGTAATGTCTATTGATTAGACTGTAACACAGTTTTTATGTTAACTGCCCACAGCAAGCGCTCTCTGTGGCCAGATATTGATTCCCCATGATAGAGAGAGAAGGTGTAAATACTACAGCAAGACAAGATGGGAAGAAAATGACTCTGTGTTTTGCTCAAGAGTAGCCATACATCTGCTGTTATTTTAAAGTGAACAGAAACACATACAGAAGACACATGAAACTGATTCATGCTGGTTACTATAGTGGTCTGGTGATTGATTTGAGAAGATAAAAATTACAAATTTACAAGATACAAATGACACTACTGTGGAAGTTTTTCATCTAAAAATGTATTGTACAGCTGAAATAGGTTCATAAAACACTGGAACAGAACTAGGTGTTGTTTAGGTAGCAACGTTTCTTTTAAACAACAATGTAAACTGTAAAGTGACTGTTAAACTATGTTTTAAACAACTTTACAGTTCAAATAGTACAAGATTTGACAAAAACGGTAAGTTTTATAAAATAATAAACCTGCATTTTAGCCTAATAAATGATTACAAATGTTATGGTCTGAACAAAAACAGCAAATGGGCTAAATTAAAATTCTAATTTGAAATTGAATTTGCACTGGAAAAATTATTCATATTTTCTTCAGAATGTGTAAAAATCTAGTAAACATCATTATTTTCACATAGAAAGATATTCATGTTTAAATCAAATCAAAAACAGAGTTAAATACAGTGTTAGCGCACTGTTATTTGAACTGTAAAGTAGCTTACATGCATATACCCAGCATTTCTGAGATATTTGCATGGGGGGAAAAAAGCACTTATTTTGTTCAGAATATGTAAAAATCCAGTAAATATCAGTATTTTCACATAGAACATATTCATCTGTTTAAATCTAATCAAAAACATTAAAAATTATTAAAACAGGAACATTTCAGCCCCAAAATTTATTACGTATGTTACATATAATTGGTCTAAACAAAAATGACAGATGTACTGAATGAAAATGCAAATTGCATATATATATATATATATATATATATATATATATATATATATATATATATAAACATAGCATTCTGAGATATTTACATGGGGAAAAAATCACTCTTATTTTGTTTGAAATATGTAAAAACATCAATATTTGCACATAGAATATTTTCATCTGTTAACATCAAATGTTAACAGCTCTTAAAACAGGCAACTACCTACAAACCCTAGCATTGTGGGGAATTTTGCATACTTCTTTTGCACATCTTGTTTAGAATATGAAAACCTAGTTGTCTTTTATGCAAGTCTCTAAAGGAAGAAAGAAGTCATCTTTTGCTCCCGCAGAGAGGCAATATCCAATATAACAAAACCACAGGAAAAAATTGGACATTAATGATGGTTGCGAGAGAAAATGAGAAACTGAGAAAACGAGATAGAGAGGACCTTCTTTGTTGTGAATTACTGGGCTGTGGTGATGCCAGTATTACAGACACACACACACACACACACACACACACACACACACACACACACACACACACACACACACACACACACACAGACACACACCTCTGACCTATTGATTTATATCAGCCTCTGCAATCACACCCACAAAATCGCTCATGACACCCGCTCTACAAACAACATCTTGAACGTGTGTTTTCTATTAGAAATATATTTTTTTTTCATTTGAAATATGAGTATTTGCACGGAATATTTTCACTAATTTAAATCAAAACTAAAAATGTAATTAATACAGTGTAAACAGATCTTAAAGCTTAGGTTTGTAATTTCTGCACCATTAGGACTTGGTCTACAAATGGATTATTATTTATCTCTGCATATAAAACTGGAATATGAGATATCATTCTGAAAAATTGCACAGTGACATGTTTTGAATATTTAAATAAAGCTTCCATCGGCTAAACATGCTTAATCCTCTGGAATTACAAAAAATCTTTGATTTTTATAAGATGAGTGAGGTCACAGACAGATGTCACAAAAAGACATCTTGGACATTTGTCTCTGAGCGCAAACACTGCTTCACTATTGTCAGATATATTTTTATAGATTAAAGGATGGACTTAAATATAAGTTCTTTACAGGCGAAGGTTCCATGAAGAACCGACATCCATAGAATCTTTCCCTCATTCAAAATGTTCTTTAAAAAGGAAAAAAAAAGGCTGTTTCGTGCACTTTTGGATTGAAGGATGGACTTAAATATAAGCTCTTTACAGGCATCGAAGGTTCAATGAAGGACCAACATCTATAGAATCTTTCCCTCATTTAAAATGGAAAAAAAAATGGTTCTTTCGTGTTCTTTTGGAAACCCAAACTGGTTCTTCTACAGCATCACTGCGAAAACCCCTTTTGAAACCTTTATTTTTAAGCAAGTAAAAGCACATTCCCCAAGACAGACTAAAACTTTGACTTGAAATAGAGGCGAATCTCGGTCGACTTGAACAATTTAGTCTGAGACCAGGTTGTATACCTGGAGGACCGGCTCTTGGAGAGATAAAAGTACAAAGGAAAAAGAAGAAGAAAAGAATAAAGCGGTTTCTTCCTCTGGAATCACTGAATATCTGCCGCTTTGAACAGCTCTGCAAGTCTCTGATCGGCCCAGTTCCTGAAAGAACATTCTTCTTTAAAAGACGCTATTGAATAGAGAAGTGTCTTAGAGAGGATATCATCTCCAGAGAGAGCTACTCCACTTGAAAGTTAATTCATTTAGAGCCATTTTATTGTGAAACTCAACTCTAGACAGAGTAAGGTCGTGCCACTGCTATTATTAATCACTGTTGCGTTCAAAAACCGGGTACAAATTGGCCTCAAATTGACCTACATTGGTTTAAATGCAAAAGAGATTCATGTAAAAACATAAAACCTCTATTGTAGCTACTGTAGCTTGTAGACTAAAACATAAAATATAAGAAATCTATTATTTATATTGTGTTAGGGGTCAATTTGACCCACATATTTTTATGTTCAAAATGAGCGGCTTTCTTTTTCATGACTACTTGTGACTTTTTGCACACTGTGATGCAGGTAGCTACAAGTATAAATAGATTCTAAAACTATTAGTACTTAATGTAAGTAGTATCTATTGCTATTTGTACTACTTCTGCCTATTTTGTAGTCTTTTTCCTCAAACCCTTATAAAGGTAAAATGGGTTTCTCACACTTCTCGGTGCTGCATTAAACTAGTAATTGAGATTTAAAAGTCAATTTGAGTCAATTTTTCTTGGATGATTCAGAAAATAAGTCTCAATTTTAAATCTTAAATTTCATAAATTCTAATGCATTTTATATTTTAGTGTTTGACAAATTACAATAATACTTTTCTGATTTTTATCTGACTGTTTAGTGTTTTCAGAGTGTTGATATCTGGCAAAATGCACTGAAACTAATGGGGGTCAATGGAGAGTCAATACGAAAGTACAAAATTTGCTTTACAGGGTTAAAAACAAATATTTCTATCTAGTTCTTCTGAAAAATAGGTGAAGTACTAAAATTACTAAAATTTAAATAAAAGATAAATAATATTAATATTAAATAATAATAAAAATAATTATAATACATCTTTAGAAGTTTACATTTTTAATTTTAATAATAAAAAAATAGCAATTACTAAAACTTAAAGTAAAATTAAAACTGAAAATGCACATATTAAGCTTTATTCACCATATACACAACCTGTCAAAAGTTTTTTAACAGTAAGTTTTTAATGTTTTTAAAGAAGTCACTTCTGCTGCATTTATTTGACCCAAAATGAAAATATTTTTACTATTTAGAATAACGGTTTCAAACGGATCAAAAAAAAAAAAAATCCAGAAACAACCAGATTTTGAGACTGTGATAAAGAAAGAGTGAATTTTTCTTGGATGATTCAGAAAATTAGTCTCAATTTTGAATCTTAATACTCATGCATTTTATAATTTAGTGTTTGAAAGTTACAATAATACTTTTCCTGTATTTTTATCTGACTGTTTAGTGTTTTCAGAGTGTTGATATCTGGCAAAATGCACTGAAACTAATGGGGGCCAATAGAGAGTCAATACAAAAGTACAAAATTTGTACAGCTTTTTCAAAACACATCTATGTGTTGAAACTTTGCATGCACATTCATGACCCTAAATGGGAAAATTTCCACCAAATCTCAAGAAGAAATAAACAGCTGAACCAGTATTTCAAGCAGGTCAAACTGACTCCAACACAACAGGAGAGTTAAAAAGAGATATTTCCATCTAGTTCTTCTGCTGTCTTAATGGTTTTAGTACATGCATTTAACATTGTCTTTCCAAAGCTGTCTTTTTGTGGGTCACGACCCACCAGTTGAGAAGAAGCACTGATCAGCCAGCGGTGTTTTAGCAGGGATCTGGAGAGATGTGTTGTGATTAGACCTCTAGCCCGCTGCTGACCTCACTTCTCCTGAAGGTGACTCTCCATCTCGCTCAAAAATCTCATATCATTTATTCATTCCTTGTCCCTAAACCCAAGGATGGCAGTCGTCCTATCCCGTCTCTTTCTCTCTCAGGCACTTTGCTAGCAGTCCCAATGGTCGTTTAATTTTTGAGTGGATATTTTTAGCTGAAGATAATCGAGGTGGAAACTTCCATCTGTCCTCTGCACATTCCAGCTGCTCCGCTTTTCAGCGGGAAAAGGGAAATCAAGGGAAAAAGCACTCATATTGGCATCAGCATCAGCATTTTGACCCTCGCTACTTTAAACACAGAAGTGGAAGGGGCAAATTCACAAAATGTTTTTTTTTTAAATGCATGACTATACTTGCAGTTTTATATAACTAATTAAAGTGACTAAAGAAAGAAACCACAGGATTATGTTGAGGAGATCATTGCATATTTAATCAAGACATGCTTTAATGAGTGTTGGTAATGTTTACTAGAACTAAAACTAATAAATAACTGAAATCAAGCTGAAATAAAATAAAATATTTCATTACAAATAAAACTTAAACATCTAACCAGAAAAAAAAAATTGGTGAAGTACTAAAATTACTCAAATTTAAATAAAAAATAAATTAACTTAAATAATATTAAATAATAATACAATTAATTATAATACATTTTTAGAAGGTTAAATAATAAATAATAAAATAATAATTTTAATAATAAAACAGACATAAAACAGCACATAAGAAAATTACTAAAACTAAAACTGAAATGAAATAATAAAAATTAAAACTCAAAATGCACATATTAAGCTTTATTTACCATATACACAACCTGTCAAAAGTTTTTGAACAGTAAGTTTTTAATGTTTTTTAAGACATCTCTTCTGCTCACCAAGCCTGCATTTATTTCATCCAAAATTGAAATATTTTTACTACTTAAAATATCTGCTTTCTATTTGAATATATTTTAAAGTGTAATTTATTCCTGTGATTTTAAAACTGAATTTTAGCATCATTACTCCAGTCACCTGACCCTTTAGAAATCATTCTAATATTCTGATTCACTGCTCATTTATTATGTTAAAAACAAGCTGAGTAGAATTTTTTCAGGTTTTCTTTATGAACAGAACATTCAGAAGAACAGCATTTATATAAAATAGAAATATTTTGTAACATAATAAATGTCTTTACCATCACTTTTGATCAATTTAAAGCGTCCTTGCTAAATAAATGTATTAATTTATATAATTTCTTTACCCAAAAAATTCAGATATTTCAGATATTCATCAAAGAATCCTGAAAAAATATGCTTAACTATTTTAAATACTGAAAATACTAATAATAAAATGCTCCTTGAACAGCAAAGGATCATGTGACACTGAAGACTGGAGTAATGATCCTGAAAATTCAGCTTTGATCACAGGAATAAATTACATTTTAAAATATACACAAATAGAAAATAGTTATTTTAAATAGTAGAAATATTTAAATTTTGGAACTTAAAGAGCAGAAGAGATTCTTTAAAAACAAAAAATCTTAACTAAAAAAACTTTTTGGTAGTGTATTTGGTGAATAAAGCTTAATATGTGTATTTTCAGTTTTAGACATTTTCCTTTGTGCAATTTTGTATTATTGAAATAAAATAAAAATGTATTGTAATTATTTTTATTATTATTTCTATTTGAGTTAATTAATTTTTTATTTAAATTTTAGTAATTTTAGTTCTTCAACTAGGGGTGGGCGATATGACCTAAAATTAATATCACGGTATTTTTCATCTTTTGAACGGTGACGGTATAATATCACGGTATTACTTTTTTTTGGTACTTTTTATGAGGAGTAGCCTGTCCTGTCCCTTCAGTGTGTGAATAAAGTTAATATTTTTATAATATAATAAGTAAATGGCAGGTATCCTTATCAAAAAGAGACATGGGAGAGTATTATGCATTCTCAACATATTCATTTTACAGTGTACAACAAAACAAAAATTATTTTTATTGAAATTTAATTTCTGCAATATTTAAAACCTTTAAATAACTGGGGAAAAATCAACCCATGGCAACAGTTTAAAAGTAGACCAATTCTGTGGGGAAAAACGCGGACTTGGCAACCCTGCATCCAACACGAGCTGCTGGAGTTAATGTCATTGCACACATGAGTATGAAATTTTCGTCTGAGATTTTTGCACGTTAAAAAAACAAATACAGGTTATGTTAATCGAGTTTACACACTGCCTCTGAAACTTTCATAAAAAAAATTTGGATCGTGTTTGATTTTCTGCATTTTCGCATCCATAATAAGCATTTTGATAAGGATGGCGAATATGAGAAAACTAAAAAAAAAAAGCATACGAAAATCGGACTCAGTGTACAATGACCTTTAGATTTGAATGATCACGGGTCGAAAGTAAAGAGAGATGACAAACATAGACTGGAGGATTTGCTGCAATCTTGTACTCACTGACAAATATCTATTATAAGATGTGCTGCTCCCTTTACACAGAGTGTGCCTTATCGCAAAATCGAAAGTAAAAGTAAACAGGCCGGTCGCGTTCGCCTCGCGCCCGCTCAATTTGTGATCCGCTGTATAAAACGGGAAAAGTCCCGGTTGTCCCGATTGCCACTCTGCCCCTGGTATAGGCTACAGGCCCGACCTTTCTTCACGATGTTTCACCAGTCGTTTAATGGCCACTCCCCTTTTACCTACCACCTGCAAAGCTGATACGAATATGTTTTACTTTTTTATTTACCACAACTGAACGTTTGAAGAAAATTTAATGCCTTATTTTTTAGAATTAGCTATTATTGATGTAAATGCAGCCGTTCAAGGTACATAATTGATTACGGTATTGACGGTATTAGAAAATCCATGTCGTGGCGCAATGTCACACCGGTGCTGACTATGACACCAGTGTACCGCCCACTCCTATCTTCAACTATTTTTTCTAGTTAGATTTTTAAGTTTAATTTTGTAATCAAATATTTTATTATATTTCAGCTTTATTTCAGTTATTAAAAATGATAATAAATTATTTTTATTAGTTTTAGCTCTAATAAACTATAACACGTCTTTAAAAAACATAAATCTTACTGTTCAAAAAAAGTTTTTAATAAAATTAAATATTTGATTAGAGAATTAAACTTAAAAGTCTATCTAGAATAAAACTGAAGTAAAAATTGAAGTACTAAAATTACTAAAATTTAAATAAAAAAAAATTAACCTAAATATAAATAATAATAAAAATAATTATAATACATTTTTAGAAGTCTAAATTTTTTTTTTTTTTTTAATAATACAAAATTGCACTGGTAACTTTTCCAGACCTGGAAATCACAAATAAATATATATAAATATTTTTTTTTTAAAAAGACAGATTTGATAAAACCAGATATGAAACTCAAAATTAGGCAAAATTATTACGAAAAAAATTACCGATTCAACTTTGCTCCTATACTCCTAGAAAAAACGATCTGCAAACTTTATATAAGAAATCCATTTTTATGTAAATTCGGTTTGGTTTGACTTCCAAGCGAAGCTGCTTCCTGCACAGGGTCAAAAAGTGCAGCTTCGGATGAACTTTAATTGGCAGAATTGATCTGTTCGCTGGTGTGGTTCCTGAACCCTGAGGCAGAGCGATACAATGATTAGAACTCAAGCGCAGAGAAACCTCCATCCATCCCTCTCTCTCTCCTTCAAAACACTGTAACAAATCATTCATTTCGGCTCAGGCCTCTGATGACGACTTGGTCAGTGGCAGTACATAACTCCGTCTCCATCGATCTATCTACTTTTCTTTTTAAAGTTCAGACTAACATGGCCATTTTTCCTCACATGCCCTCGAGGTGCCTCTGCGTGCCTGGCCATTTCCTAATGGCAGAAAATGCAAAATTAATGACCGAAGATCCGGCGATCATGTGCAGGGACGTGTCTCTAAACTGACAGTGACAGCGGCACAGGAAATGCAGCGGACTCTGGAAGACGCCCCAGTTTCCGAGTCCGACAACAACATCTATAACGCCACACGCACAGGCCTCGTGGGACAGAAACACAGGGTTTCGACCGCTGTTCAGCTCTCATGACACTTTACAAGCACATTTAAAGTGAATCTCACTCAGCGAGCCGCTCCTGAACAGAACTAAACACCTGGAAGTGCCCTGTAAATGGATCCTGCACTGGAGATGACAACATTGCATATTTGTTCAGTGAAGTCCCTACAAGAACATACCAGCAAATGCTATCACAAACATGCATGTATTAATGAGATATGTCTAAATAGACGTACACATCCAGGGCTGTTATCTCATCGGCTTAACGTCAACATGCTTTACAGAGAGACGGAGAGAGAAACTATGTTACGTGGAGATTGAATTAGGTCAATGCCAAAGTATACAGTACAAAAAAAGTGGTAAATCGAACTAAATAAAGTAAATAAAAACTAAAAAACTAAAATAAAACAAAATATTAAAAAACATTTTCCCTGCTAGTTGCATCAAACTTTAAATTACAACTAAAATTAAATTAAAAAATGTAAAAAAGTAAATTAAAATATATAAAAAAAAGAAAATTAATTAAATATTTTTTTATTAAATTAAAATAATTAATAAAAATATTAAAACACAATAAAATGACTAAAACCATAACTACATAAAAAAATAATTATATTATGAAAGACACTGATCAGCACTAATATTGGTAATGATAATAATCAGAAGGGCAATAAAACCTAATCAATACTATATTTATTATCTATTATCACTCTCTCTTGAAATCCACTGTGCAATAGTATTATAACAATATTTTTCTTTCATAACATCCACTTTTGTAAAGCTGCTATGTGCAATTTTCTGCAGGTTCAAAAATGTTAACTATACAATATGTATAAACTATACAGAAGAGATCCCAAGAGTTTAGGAAACATATTCAACAACAAAATCAATGTTAAAAACATTTAAACCTAATTTGACTTTGCTCCTATACTTGAGAAAACAGCCTAAAATATATTTTAAAAATCCATTTTTATTTCATTTGGTTTGATTTTTAAGAGAAGTTGCATTGTGCACAAAATTATTGTGCAAAATTAACTTAAAATAAACTGCAAAGGTGACACAGAAGCACTTCCAGTCAATAGTTTTTGGACAGTAAGATTCTTCTGCTCACCAAGGCTGCATTTATTTGATCCAAAGTACAGCAAAGGCAGTATTGTGAAATATTTTGCTATTTAAAAAAGCAGCTTTCTTTTTGAATATATTTTAAAATGTAATTTATTCCTGTGATCAAAGCTTAATTTTCTGCCTAATTACTGCAGTCTTCAGTCTGACATGATCCTTCAGAAATCATTCTAAAATGCTGATCTGCTCATCAAGAAACATTTTTTATTATTATAAATATTTAAAACAGTTGAGTGCAAATTTTTCAGGATTCTTTGATGAATAGAAAGATCCAAAGATCAGCATTTATATGAAAAAAAAACTAGTTTTAACGTTATACACTATACCATTCAAGCTTAAAGTCAGTATATTTTTTTTCCCTTTTATACAAAAGAAATAAAAAAAACTTTTATTTAGCAAGGATGCTTTAAATGGATCAAAAGGGATGATAAAGACATTTATAATGTTACAAATGATTTCTATTTCAGATGCTGTTTTTAACTTTCTATTAATCAATGAAATCTGAAAAAAAAAAATTACTCGGCTATTTTCAACATATAATAATGTTCTTTGAGCAGCAAATCAGAATTTTGATTTCTAAAGGATCTTGTACAATAAGTGGAGTAATGATGCTAAAAAACTGCTTTGAAAGCACGAGAATTAATTACATTTTAAAATATATTCAAATAGAAAGCTGATTTTTTTAAATAGTGAAAATATTTCACAATTTTAGTTTTTGCTATAGCTCGGATCAAATAAACGCAGGCTTGGTGAGCAGAAGAGACTTCTTTGAAAAACATTAATTCTACGGTTAAACAACTTTTGACTAGTAGCGTGCATGCAAATGGAGTTGCCTACTGTATAGTATTCATATTCGAACATAGACAACGTTTTGCATGAACAAAACTCTGGATCTATTCTGAAAAATAGACTGAAATTCCATAGTCAACACATGCATCCAATATGTTGTTCTAAATGACAGTCAATGAATATAGAAGCCCAGACTGTATGACTGGAGTTACCTGCATATGTTGGTCCCTTGTGTAGGCCAACATATGCAAACAAATATCACCCAAATCCCACAGAGAATGGTACAATGAAAGTGTGTAAGTGTGTAAATGTGTGTGTACATGCATCTGACTAACACAAGCATCACGTGGAGCAGTGCTCTTCATAATCTGGTTGGATTATGGCTCTCAGACCTGCGCCGTCTGGCCCGTCCGTCAGTCCTCGGCCCCATGTATCCACTTCCTATTCATCCATGATCATGATCCACTCACAATTTCACAGCATCAAGCTTTGTGTTGTCCAGATCACACACACAACAGCTGCACTTTGCGTGCCAAAAATATGCAAGCAATCAAACCCCATCAGTGTGTGTGTGCATACACTACCAGTCAAATGTTTTTGAACAGTAAGAGTTTACATTTTTTTTGAAAGAAGTCTTTTCTACGCATTTATTTGATCTAAAGTACAGCAAAAGCGGTAATATTGTGAAATATTTTTACTATTTAAAATAACTGCTTTCTGTTTGAATATGTTTTAAAATGTAATTTATTTCTGTGATTTCAAAGCTGAATTTTTAGCATCATTATTCCAGTCTTCAGTGTCACATGATCCTTCAGAAATCATTATAATATTCTGATTTGATGCTTAAAAACATTTATTAACATTATTATTTATTTCAGGTTTCTTTGATGAACAGAACATTCAGAAGAACAGCATTTAACTGAAATAGAAATCTTTTGTAACATTATAAATATCTTCATCATCACTTTTGATCAATTTAAAGGTTCCTTGCAAAACAAGCAACATAACACACATATACATATACATACATTCATATACATATACATATATATATATATATATATAGTCGTGGCCAAAAGTTGAGAATTACACATATTGGAAATTGGAAAAGTTGCTGCTTAAGGCCCCGTTTACACGAAGGGAAGACGCAGATATTTCCCTGCGTTTTGGCCTCTCGTTTACACGAAAACCCCGTTTTTATCACAGAAAACGATTATTTCTAAAAACTCCGGCCAAAGTGGATAAATTTGAAAACGACCTGCAAAGAAACATGTGCAGCCATCATTGCGTTGCTTAAAAATGGCTTCACAGGCAAGGATATTGTGGCTACTAAGATTGCACCTAAATCAACAATTTATAGGATCATCAAGAACAAGGAAAGAGGTTCAATTCTTGTTAAGAAGGCTTCAGGGCGTCCAAGAAAGTCCAGCAAGCGCCAGGATGGTCTCCTAAAGAGGATTCAGCTGCGGGGTCGGAGTGCCACCAGTGCAGAGCTTGCTCAGGAATGGCAGCAGGCAGGTGTGAGCGCATCTGACGCACAGTGAGGCCAAGACTTTTGGAAGATGGCCTGGTGTCAAGAAGGGCAGCAAAGAAGCCACTTCTCTCCAAAAAAAAACATCAGGGACAGATTGATCTTCTGCAAAAAGTATGGCGAATGGACTGCTGAGGACTGGGGCAAAGTCATATTCTCCGATGAAGCCTCTTTCCGATTGTTTGGGGCATCTGGAAAAAGCTTGTCCGGAGAAGAAAAGGTGAGTGCTACCATCAGTCCTGTGTCATGCCAACAGTAAAGCATCCTGAGACCATTCATGTGTGGGGTTGCTTCTCATCCAAGGGACTGGGCTCACTCACAATTTTGCCCAAAAACACAGCCATGAATAAAGAATGGTACCAAAACACCCTCCAACAGCAACTTCTTCCAACAATCCAACAACAGTTTGGTGAAGAACAATGCATTTTCCAGCACGATGGAGCACCGTGCCATAAGGCAAAAGTGATAACTAAGTGGCTCGGGGACCAAAACGTTGACATTTTGGGTCCATGGCCTGGAAACTCCCCAGATCTTAATCCCATTGAGAATTTGTGGTCAATCCTCAAGAGGCGGGTGGACAAACAAAAACCCACTAATTCTGACAAACTCCAAGAAGTGATTATGAAAGAATGGGTTGCTATCAGTCAGGATTTGGCCCAGAAGTTGATTGAGAGCATGCCCAGTCGAATTGCAGAGGTCTTGAAAAGAAGGGCCAACACTGCAAATACTGACTCTTTGCATAAATGTCATGTAATTGTCAATAAAAGCCTTTGAAACGTATGAAGTGCTTGTAATTATATTTCAGTACATCACAGAAACAACTGAAACCAAGATCTAAAAGCAGTTTAGCAGCAAACTTTGTGAAAACTAATATTTGTGTCATTCTCAAAACTTTTGGCCACGACTGTATATATATATATACACATGAATATGAATATGAATGTTACAAAAGATTTTTATTTAGATAAATTCTGAACTTTGGATCTTTCTATTCATCAAATAATCCTGAAAAAAAAAAGTGCTCAAATGTTTTAAATACTGCTAATATCAATAATAAATGTTTCTTGAGCAGCAAATCAGCATATTAGAATGATTTCTGAAAGATCATGTGACACTGAAGATGCTAAAAAACTTTGAAATAAATTACATTTTAAAATATATTCAACCAGAGAGCAGTTATTTTAAACAGTAAAAATATTTCACAATTTACTACTTTTGCTGTACTGTGAATCAAATAAATGCAAGCTTGGTGAGCAGAAGAGATAAAAAACATTAAATATTTTACTGTTCAAAAACTTTTGACTGGTGATTAAGTGTGTAATCACAGAAAAGATGTGATTTTTCAGATATTTCACTACATACATACACAAAAAGCGCACATCTTTACATGACACTTGTCAAACTTTCTTGAAGTACAACCAAGACCTTCTTGTTTACATTCCTTGTAAATATAGGATTGTGTGACGTCACGCACGCACACGCTGGCATCAGCAACTAGTAACGTTACACAAACCAATTTGCGGCATAAAAAGATATTTAAAGTCCATAAAAAGCAAGCAATAAATAATAATAATAATAAAACTTACCATTCAGACAAAAGAAGACCAGCCAAGCAATCCACAGATCAGAATTATGAAATTTCAGCATTTTTCTGCGGGAAAGTCGTCGTGTTGTGAAGTTCAAAGTCGGTTAGATTTTCTCCACAGTTTGGTGGTTGCAAAGTAATTGTCTTTTAAAACCAAAGTCATGAATAAAACCTAAAACATGACATGTTAAACTAAAAACTACAACTAGTCAAAATAAATCGGCGCGTAAAATTCCCTCAGAGAACACCTTCGCGTCGCGTTCGCGTCGGGATCCGCGTGAACGCGTCCAGTTCGCTCGGTACCAGGGCGTCCTGTTCTGTTTCCTCGGCACTGCACAGAGGTGTGTTCACATGCCGCTCACGGTGAACCAGAAAAATGTGCACCGGATCCTTGAGAGGGCCATGACCGACGCCGCTGCCGCCTCTCTCCGCTCTGATTGAGAAATCTGACTGACTGACTGACTGACTGAGTACTGGCCTGTTGCCTGGAGACCGCTGACGCCATCCGAAGCGCGAGGTAACTGTGCCCTCCTCTGGCGCGAAAAGGTGGCAGCGCGCACGCACGCACGCACGGCGGCGCCGCGCCCCGGTGTGACCGCGCGTCAGGTGCGCGCAGGAATGATGCGAAAGGGAATAGACAGAAAGAAAGATGATTGTCTTTAGCATTTTTAATGAGCGTATTTATATTTTTTTAACTGACATAAACATTTTAAAAATTGTATTATATATTCTTCTTCGTCTTATTATTATTTATTATGCAAGTATATTATTTTGTACACCATATAAAAAGTCAGTTTAACACGTTTTAGTAAATTTGTGAGGGTAAAACTGTCTTAATTTATGTCTGTAGCTCATTGTGTTCAGTAATGTAGTCAGTACACTCTGAACTCTCAATTAGACAGTCAAACAATCAATAAACTAACTGATCAATAAACTTGTTTAGAGAGAGAATAAATAAAACACCTGTCTATCAATCATCTGACTTATTGGATACAGAACAAGCCTAAAATACTCTAGCTATCTGTGTTAAAATGCCATTTATATTTTCTTATAAAATAAATAAATGTATAAATAAATATGGAAATAAATATATGTGGGAATAAATAAACAATAATGATAAATGAATGTATAAATATATATAAAATAAGTTAAAATAAAAAAAATGGGGGGGAAAACGATAAAAATGAAAAGTAAATTGAAAATAATAAATTAGGGAAATATAAGTAATTAACATTATTTTTAATAAAAAAAATTAAAAAAAAAGACTATTTTAATTAATATAGCAATAAATTGTCATATAAATAATTAAATATACAAATAAATAACATTTAAATAATGCAAATAAAGTTAAAATAAATGCAAACATACTAAGTAAAAAAAAAGTAATTAATGAAATACTAAATTTGAATTGAAATTAATTATATTTGTTTTATCATTTACTCCTTTTTATTTATTTATTTAAAAATTTATTAAAATAAATATGTTGTGGAATAAATAAATATTACAATAAATTATCATATCAATAAATAAGTATTAAAAATAAAAAAAGAATAAAATATGAAGTTTAAAATAATGCAAATAAAGTTTAAAATGAGTACGAAAATACTAAAGGAAAAATAAGTAGTACAACTTCCTTAATGTCTGATTTTATTTAAAATAAATACATGTGGAAATAAAAATAACAATAAATCAACAAATAAATACATATAAAAACAAATAAAAAAATAATGAAAGTAATTTAATAAATACATTTAAATAAAAATCAATTATAATTGTTTTATTATTTACTCCTTTATTTATTTTCCTGCTTTATAAATATATGTAGGAATAAATAAATATAACAATAAAATATCATATTAATAAATAAATATAGAAAATAATTAAAAAAATAAAATAAATAATAAAATACAAAGTTTTAAATAATGCAAATAAAGTAAAGAAAAATAAATACAAAAATACTAAATGAATAATAAGTCAAAATAAATTAATATATAATTTTAATTAATAATAAATAAACATAACAATAAATTAAAATATAAATAAATATGTATAAAAATTAATTTAAAAAATAAAATATGAAGTTTAAAATAATGCAAATTAAGTTAAACATAAATACAAAAATAAAGGAAAATAATTAATGAGAATTAATTAATGTCTAATTTTAATTAAAATAAATACATGTAAAATAATACAAATTTAGTTGAAAAATAAGTTAAAATGAAATAAATTTGTTTTATCAATTACTCCTTTGTTATATAAAACTGTTGTTATATAAAACAATATTGTTGTAATACACAGTTTATTTATTTATTTAAAAATTAAATAATGACTACATTTAATTAAAATTAATATGTGTGGAAATAAATAAATCAAATTTTCATACTAATATAAGTATAAAAATGAAATGATTAAAAAAATAAAGAAGTTTAAAATAAATTTGCAAGTAAATACAGAAAATACTAAAGGAAAAATAAGTAAATATAAATATAACAATAAATGAAAAAATAAATACAACTTAATTAAATAATTAAAAATACTGCAAATTAAGTTAAAATATTAATAAAAAATTAATTAATTACTAAATTTAAATAAAAATTAATTGTATTTGTATACTTTTATATGTAATTTTAATACTTTTTATTTTACTGTTGTTACATATAATACACTATTTATTTATTTTAAAATAAATATATGTGAAAATAAATAAATATAACAATAAATTATCATATTAATAAATAAGTATAGAAAAAAAATGAATAAAATATGAAGTTTAAAATAATGCAAATAAAGTTAAAAATAAATACAAGAAAGTACTCAAGGAAAATAAGTAATGAGAATTAATTAATGTCTAATTTTAATTTAAATAAATACATGTGGGAATAAATAAAATAATAAATGAACATAAATAAATACATAGAAAAACAAATTAAAAAATTAATGAAAGAATATTTTTTTATTATTAATGTCTACATTTAAATAAAAATTAATTACATTTGTTTTAATCCTTTATTAAAATAATACTGTTATTATATAAAACAATATTGTTACAATACACAGTTTATTTATTTATTTAAAAATTAAATAAGTTTTATTTACTCCTTTATTTATTTTCCTATTGTTATTACACACTATATATTTATGTATTTATTTATTAATTTTACATTTAATTCTGTTTTGTCCTCCATAAACACACACAACTTGAAATATAATGATGACTATTAACACTAAAGAATACAAAAGCAACATAATTTATTTTATGTGCAATTTTAAATTTTCCCCTGGACATAATTAAACCCAACCGCAGTCAAGTTTAGTCCCATTTAGTTACTTCTGGGACCAATTTGTCCTCAAAATACAGCTAAGTACCCCCTCAAACACCTCTGAGACAAACTTCTCTGCATTTCCATCCATCTTGTGTGAGAAATGTGCAAAGTAGCAGATGCTGCTGAATTTCTGCTGATGTTCAGATCTCTGACCCCAACCACAGCAAACATCTCCAACGGCCGAAACAAGCCAACTTTTCCCCCGATTAAACCCGCAGCATCTTCAGTGTGTTTGATGAAATATGCATGTGAAAGATTGACAGGGTGTGGCTGGAAAAAAAATGCAACACGGTGCTTTGCATTTATCCTGCAGGCGTTTGGCAGCGAATAAGAGAGAAAGAGCGTCTCAGTCTGATGGACAGAGAAATTTCTCTCTCTTCCGCCTCTGGGCAACAATCGCCCTGTTCTCTTATCTCTGGCATACAGTTGTCTTTAGCCCGGCAGAGAACGTCCAAAATGTTGTTTGGAGGCAGCCGGCGTTTCGTCCCTGCTGTTCAGATCAATTATCTGTGGCGTACTCAAACATAGATGAATAAGCAAACAAATCGTGCTCAAACAAGACAGATCTGTGCTGAAACCTTCAAAATTAACCAGGCATTTGCGTACGCATGCTGTTCAGACAAAGATATTGTAGTGTTGACAACTGAGTTTGTCCATTTTCATGGTGAAAATCAGAGGATAACACTCTTTAACCTATTTCCAATTAACTAGTTACTAAATACTTTATTTTGATAATACATACCAATTTTGAGCTTATTATTGCATTAAAATAAAATAAAATAAAGAGAATTTAGATTGTTTTGGGTGAGTTAATTATTGCTTTAAATAAAATAAAATAAAATAAAATAAATTTAGATTTTGGGAAAGTCATTATTGCTTAAAATAAAATAAAATAAAATAAAATAAAATAAAATAAAATAAAATAAAATAAAATAAAATAAAATAAAATAAAATAAAATAAAATAAAATAAAATAAAATAAAATAAAATAAAATAAAGAGAATTTGATTAAAATAAAATAAAATAAAATGTATTTAGATTTCTTTGGGGGGACTTAATTATTGCTTAAAATAAAAAAAATTAAATAAAAAAAATTTTGGGGGGTCAATTATTGCTTAAAATAAAATAAAATAATTTTAAAAAATAACAAAAAAAAGAAGAGAATTTTTGGGGAGTTCATTATTGTTTTAAATACAATACATTAAAAAAATATAAAATAAAACAGAATTTAGATTTTTTGGGGGGGGGGGGTCAATTATTGCTTTAAATAAAATAAAAAAAATTTGGGGGGTCAATTATTGCTTAAAATAAAATAAAATAATCTAAAAAATAAAATAAATAAAGAAGAAAAAATGTAGAATTTTGGGGAGTTTATTATTGCTTTAAAATATAATAAAAGACTAAATTTACATTTTTGTGGAGTTATTATGGTTTTAAATACAATACAATAAAAAATAAATAAAATAAAACAGACAGAATTTAGATTTTTTTGGGGGGGGAGTCAATTATTGATTTAAATAAAATACAATAAAATAAACTGAATTTAGATTTTGGGAAGATTATTATTGCTTTAAAATAAAAAAATAAAACAGACAGAATTTAGATTTTGGGAAGGTTATTATTTCTTTAAAATAAAATAAAATAATACAGACAGAATTTAGATTTTTAGGGCAAGTTAATTATCGCTTAAAATAAATTAAAAGACAAAATGTACATTTTTGTGGAGTTAATTATTGTTTTAAATACAATACAATAAAAATAATAATAAAACAGACAGAATTTAGATTTTTGGAGGGGAAGTCAATTATTGCTTTAAATAAAATAAACAGAATTTAGATTTTTGGGAAGGTTATTATTGCTTTAAAATAAAATAAAACAGACAGAATTTTGATTTTTGGGGCAGTTAATTATTGCTTAAAATAAAATAAAATAAAATAAAATAATAAAAAAAGAAGACAAAATTTTGATTTTTGGAGAGTTTATTATTGCTTTAAAACTAAATAAAATAAAAGACAAAATTTAGATTTTTGGCAAGTTAATTATGGCTTTAAATAAAATAAAATAAAATAAAACAAAACTGAATTTAGATTTTGGGGGAGTTTATTATTGCTTTAAAAAAATAAAATAAAATATTAATTTAAAAATAATGCAAATAAAGTTCAAAATAAATACAGAAAATAAAGGAAAATAAGTAAGAATAATTCATTAATGCCTAATTTCAATTGAAATAAACACATGCGGGAATAAATATAACAATAAATGAACAAACATCAGACAGATCTGTGCTGAAACCTTTAAAATTTGCATAAGTGTGCTGTTTGGTTTTAAGTTTTTAAATGTTCATGGAGAAAATCAGAGGATGTGGGATGACCAAACACTTTTTAACCTTTTTCCAAATAACTAAGTTACTAAACGAAGCCTTATTTTGATAATACATATCAACTTTCATTTGATTATAACACACATAAATTGTACTTTTCTATATCATACTGGCTAACAAAAAAAAGCTAGTTCACTAACCGACACCAACTAAGAGTTAATATAAGACAAAATAGATGAAAAATGATTTTCAAACATCAGTATTTATTGAACCAGCAAACAATTTTACACAAAATAGCTGCTCAGTCTGTTTATTCCAGTGTTTCATTGAAGATTTGACATGTAAGTGGCGCCACCTTGTGGAAATGTGTAATCACAGCTCAAAAACTTAATGAAAACTTCAAGAGATTGATTATTCCCCCCTGCATTGTATAATATTGCATTTATCTATCTATAAAATCACATTATAAAGATTTTACATGTTTCTGGAGGTATCGGATGCATCTTCAGTCTTGCTTTAGTCCTACAGAAACACAGAGAGAAAGACAAATGTTAACCTTTAGATTTTGAAAAGAATCTCTAAACTAAACCTAAACCCTTATTATGCAACTTCTCCTGCAATGCATTTTGTATATTATTTGAGAAAATAACTTTAATTTAATCCAGTACACAACCTCATGTCACTCCAAACCGTATGTTTTTCTTTCTTCAGTGGAACTAAAAAGCAGATGTAAGGCAGAATATCAGCTTAAAAGGAAGAAAGTGGATGGTGATTTATACTGAGGTTTTGAAAACTTGACGCGTCGTGGTCAGTTATTTGACAAGAGAGAGCCAAAGAAAGTCATATGGGTTTGGAATGGCATGAGGGTGAGTAAATGATGACAGATTTTACAATTCTGAGAAGTTAATTATTGCTTTAAGGATAAAATAATATTAAAAAAAAAAGACACAACATTGCTTTTTGGGGAGTTTATCATTGCTTTAAAACAGAATAAAATAAAAGACAATTTCATTACATTTAATTTAATTTCAGTTAATTATTGCTTTAAATAAAATAAAATAAACATAATTAACTTTTTTGAGGAGTTAATTGTTGCTTCATGGATAAAAAAAACAAAAATAAAAAATAAAATAAATAATTGGTTTAAATTAAAATTAAATTGAACAGACCGAATTTGAGAAGTTAATTATTGCTTAAATAAAATAAGTCAAATTTTTCATTTTTGTGGAATTATTGCCCTAAATAAAATAAAATAAAATAAAATAAAATAAAATAAAATAAAATAAAATAAAATAAAAAATAAAATAAAAAAATGTTTTAAATTAAAATTAAATTGAACAGACCGAATTTGAGGAGTTAATTATTGCTTAAATAAAATAAAAGACAAATGTTTTTTTGTGGAGTTTTTGCTCTAAATAAAATAAAATAAAATAAAATAAAATAAACTGAATTTACCATTTTTGAGGAGTTAATTATTGCTTCAGGCCAAGGAAAAATAAAATAATAAAATAAAAGACAGAATTCACTTTTTTGAGTTAATTATTGCTTAATGGATAATTAAATAATAAAATAAAATGAAATAAATGGTTTAAATAAAATAAAATAAAATAAAATTGAACAGACCGAATTTACTTTAAGAAGGTAATTATTGCTTAATTAAAATAAAACACAGGATTTACTTTTCTGAGGAGTTAATTATTGTTTCAAGGATAAATAAAAGTAAAATAAGATAGAATTTGTTAAGAGTTAATTACTGCTTGAAATAAAATAAACTGAATTTACTAGATAATTATTGCTTCAAGGATAAATTAAATGAAGTAAATAAAAATAAAACAATTTACTTTGATTTAATTACTGTTTCAAGGATAAATAACAAATAGAAGTAAAATAAAATAGACAGAATTTGAATTTTCGAGGAGTTAATTATTGCTTAAAATAAAATAAACAAAATATACTTTAGTTAATTATTGCTTCAAGTATAAATAAATAAATTAAAAAACAAATAAAAGACAAAATGTAAATTATTGCTTTAAATAAAATAAAATAAAATAGACAGAATTTAATAGTTAAATATTGCTTCAAGGATAAAAAAAAAATTTGTTTTAGAATTAGACAATTTTGATGAGTTATTGCTTTAAGAAAATAAATAAATAAATAAATGAAAATAAAATGCTGTATGATTTTTTTCTAGAATCAACTGGAAAGAAAACAGAACCGTTTTCACCCATTTTAAAAGTCCAGAGAGTGAAAGCTTTCACTAAGTCAAACTGCTCTTGCACTGAATATCAAGTGTGAAACTCTCTGTATTAAAGTTGTAAAGGCCGTGTGAGGCTGTTATCGCTTCTGAGAGACTATTAAAGTGCACACATTCATTCCTCCCTCAGACACTGTGTGATAGATACATGCTTTTATCAGCTGTAATACTCTCCATGAGTCGACTACAAATGATCCTGAACAGCACAGCATAAGAAAGATCAAATACTGCACCATCCTGAAATCCCTCCACTGCCATCATTACCATTCATTCTGCATCTCTAGTGCCGATGTTCAGATCTCAATAGTTTTGAAAGTAAATTTAAAGTTTTAAGTAGATGTAATTTTTTTGCACATATAAAGGATAAAAATAGTAGATTTTAAGGTTGTACGATGGCAATTTAGTGCTACGTAAAAAAAAAAAAAAGTTAAAAATCGAAGATTACGAGATTAAAGTTATTTTTTCTAGAATACTATTTAGACTTTATTCTATAATATTTCTAGAATAAAGTTGAAATTACGAGAATAAAGTTGAAATATTACGAGAATAAAGTCAAAATTACAAGAATTAAGTTTATTAAAACTTTATTCTCCTAGATATTTTACTTTACTCTCGTAGATTTTTTACTTCATTCTCGCAGTATTCCGACTTTATTCTCGTAGTATTTTGACTTTATTCTCGTAGTATTTTGACTTCATTCTCATAATATTTCGACTTCATTCTCAAAACATTTAGACTTTATTCTCGTAGTATTTCGACTTCATTCTCGTAGTATTTCGACTTCATTCTCGTAGTATTTCGACTTCATTCTCGTAGTATTTCGACTTCATTCTCGTAGTATTTCGACTTCATTCTCGTAGTATTTCGACTTCATTCTCGTAGTATTTCGACTTCATTCTCGTAGTATTTCGACTTCATTCTCGTAGTATTTCGACTTCATTCTCGTAGTATTTCAACTTTATTCTCATAGTATTTTGACTTTATTCACGTAGTATTTCTACTTTACTCTCGTAGTATTTCAACTTTATTCTCGTAGTATTTCGACTTCATTCTCGTAGTATTTCGACTTCATTCTCGTAGTATTTCGACTTCATTCTCGTAGTATTTCGACTTCATTCTCGTAGTATTTCAACTTTATTCTCATAGTATTTTGACTTTATTCTCGTAGTATTTCGAAGTATTTCGACTTCATTCTCGTAGTATTTCGACTTCATTCTCGTAGTATTTCGAAGTATTTCGACTTCATTCTCGTAGTATTTCGAAGTATTTCGACTTCATTCTCGTAGTATTTCGACTTCATTCTCGTAGTATTTCGACTTCATTCTCGTAGTATTTCGACTTCATTCTCGTAGTATTTCGACTTCATTCTCGTAGTATTTCAACTTTATTCTCATAGTATTTTGACTTTATTCACGTAGTATTTCTACTTTACTCTCGTAGTATTTCAACTTTATTCTCGTAGTATTCCGACTTTACTCACGCAGTATTTCTACTTTACTCACGCAGTATTTCTACTTTACTCTCGTAGTATTTCGACTTTACTCTCGTAGTATTCCGATTTAATTCTCGTAGTATTTCGACTTCATTCTCGTAGTATTTCGAAGTATTTCGACTTCATTCTCGTAGTATTTCGACTTCATTCTCGTAGTATTTCGAAGTATTTCGACTTCATTCTCGTAGTATTTCGAAGTATTTCGACTTCATTCTCGTAGTATTTCGACTTCATTCTCGTAGTATTTCGAAGTATTTCGACTTCATTCTCGTAGTATTTCGACTTCATTCTCGTAGTATTTCGAAGTATTTCGACTTCATTCTCGTAGTATTTCGACTTCATTCTCGTAGTATTTCGACTTCATTCTCGTAGTATTTCGACTTCATTCTCGTAGTATTTCGACTTCATTCTCGTAGTATTTCGACTTCATTCTCGTAGTATTTTGACATTACTCTCGTAGTATTTTGACTTTATTCTCGTAGTATTTCGACTTCATTCTCGTATTATTTTGACTTTATTCTCATAGTATTTCGACTTTACTCTTGTAACATTTCGATTTAACGTGGCACTAAAATGCATAAAAATGTATAAAATTACAATTATATATATATATATATATATATATATATATATATATATATTCCCCTATATAACACATAGACTTTTATAGGGGAAATACTTCAAAAAAAAAAAGTATATTTATTTATTTTTATATATATATATATATATATATATATATATATATATATATATACAAAATACACACATGTTTTTTGAAGTACTTCCCCTATAAAAGTCTATGTGTTACTATGGTCACCAGGACTTGTTTTCTCTTCACTGACCTTATCTATACTCACTAAACAGGTTATTGTTTTGCTCAGCACAATGTTCAAGTATTTAGTTCAGTGTGTTTACACAAAGATCGCATCTGTGTCAGAATAAAACGGTTAAAACGGTAAACTCTCCTGCGGGTGTGTCTCAAAATGTGTGATATCAGTGTGATAAGTGATGTCTAACTGCTGGAATTCTGCGTGGGACGGGAATAAATCACAGTAAAACTTTCAAGGAGACCCTGAAGAATAAAGTCCCTGCCCATATGAAATGCTTTACAACCGTATAGCTGGACCACACCTCATGATCAACCGGTTTTACGAGACGCCACTATCACGGCCTTTATGGAGCCCAACCCTGCTGCGGTCAATCATTTTGTCTATCTGCAGTCTCTAATGCTAATAAATGCAAAATAACTCCCTCCTGATCCAAACTTTGCACCTCATATTGATACCTTCAGATTGCAACTCTGCATACAATATGTGCACTAAAAGCAAAACCGTTACCGAATCGCTAGAGGAAGACGAGGATTTGCCACCGTCCTTCTTCTTGTGCTCCTTGTCTTTCTTCTTCTTCTTGTCTTTGCCTTTGTGATCTTTATCTTTGTGATCTTTATCTTTGTGCTCTTTGTGCTTGTCCTTATCCTTATCCTTACAATCGCTCTGAAAACAGAAATTAAATAATATAAATTAAAACAAAATCCCACTGCATTAAACAGCAAACATTCATTATTCTTGCACATTATGTCAGTGATGAGCACTCGTATTTCCTATTTAAACAGGAAGTTGGGGCGGAACATATCAAATAGTAAAAGGCCGAAAAGGTCATTTTGATATCTTTTAAGCGTACATATGTATATATGGAGTTTTCAGAAACTTTTAGACATCTCAAAACAGCAAATGTCCTGGGAAAGATTATTAAAATTCAATATCTGTCACATTATCAACATTATTTCCATATGCAAAGTTATCCAGAGCTATCTGATGTTTTCCACACAGTCCATATTAACATTTCCCATTTATCTGGTCAAGTTTAACACTCACAAGGTGTGTTTTCATGTCTCTTATTATCAAAATTGATCATGTTTATGTTTCTGTAATCGGAGAAACTGTGATTTCATAAATCTATAACCCAATACAATCACAACACGAACTAATAATGAATTAACATGTTTACCTTGTCTTTGCTCTTTTCCTTGTCTTTGTCCTTCTTTCCAAACCCAAAGATTCCCTCCACTTGTTTCCCCTCAGACTTCTTCACCTGATCATCTCCAACAGCTGGAAAATGATAAAGCGTGAACAAAAAGGTGTTTTTTATTTATAAATATACAAAATAAAGTGTTAAATTAGTTTACCTGCACCCAGATCGAGGCTCATGATGAAGCAGTTCAGTAGTCAAACGTTTGTGTCAGATCTGTGCTCAGCTGAGAGCTACTAGGGTTTGTCTCATGAATATTAATTACGTAACCTGCCGTTCGTCCAGTCGGATTATCTGATTCGCTGAACGGCAGACGCTAGTGCGGGAGCACAGTTAGTTGGCGAATAAGCGCAAGGCTTGGTCCATGAATATTAATTAGGTTATGTGAGTAGGCGGGGCGCAATATAATTTTGCCCTCAGGTGCTAGTCAGAGGTGCATTCGCGGAAGTAGCTGTTTGCTACTTCAATAACAACAAATCCACGCCCATATACTGTGTTCACACACACACACACACACACACACACACACACACACACACACACACAAGTTCCAATCAAGCCTGCATTTATTTAATCCAAAGTACCGCAAAAACAGTAAATTTTTAAAACATTTTTATTTAAAATAACTGTTTTCTATTTGAATATATTTTAAAATGTAATTTATTCCTGTGATCAATGCTAAATTTTCAGCATCATTACTCCAGTCTTCAGTCAGTGTTAACTCCAGTGTCAATTTGCTGTTCAAGAAACATATTTTTTATTATTATTAGGCCTATTATTATCAATATTTAAAACAGTTTTTCAGGATTATTTGATAAATAAAAAGATCCAAAGATCAGCATTTATCTTAAATAAAAAGCTTTTGTAACATCACACAATATACCATTCAAAAGAAGAAAATTTCAAACGAAATTTAGAGCCTTTTGCATCTGAACTCTTCATATATATTTATATATATATATATATATATATATATATATATATGAAGAGTGATTTATAAAAAAGTTCTACTCAGCTGTTTTCAATATGTTAATAATAAAAATTGTTTTTTGAGCAGCAAATCCGAATATTAGAATGATTTCTGAAGGATCATCTGACTGGAGTAATGATGCTAAAAATTCAACTTTGAAATCACAAAAATAAATTACATTTTAGAAAATAATCAAATAGAAAACAGTTACTTTAAATAGTAAAAATATTTCAAAATTATACTGTTTTTGTTGAATTTTGGATCAAACAAATATAGGCTTGGTGAGCAGAAGAGACTTCTTTAAAAAACATTAAAAATCTTACTGTTCAAAAACTTTTGTCTGGTAGTGTGTATATATGTGTGAGTGTGTATATATATATAACATGCACTGTACTGTAAATAAAGAGTCCAGGATGACTTTTGTAAACCAATACATTTCTCATGGTGAGTTTATTTTAAAAAGTCACTTAAAGTCACTTTTTGAATGGTCACAAACCTAAAAAAAAATACATGTCATGTCTTTCATTATTATCCAGTATAAAAATACAGTTAATAAACATTGTTCAGCTGACACGTTGACCTTTAGTGGGGCATGTTGTCACAATATAGGGGATAAATCACAATGGGAACTTTTCTGAGAAAACATTATTTGTAATATGACATACTAACATACATAAAATCTATTATATGTATTATAGGCTATATAATGTCTTTAACAAAAAAACAAACTGCAAAAATGTAAAAAATAACAGGAGATACTGTACATAAAGTACATCACAGAAAACATGTAACAGCTTGCACCAATATATAAAAATATAATAGTACTGGAATTTTAGCTTGCAGTACACCGTTTATAAAATATATCCTAATTTAAGACGAAAGGTTGTATTAAAAAAATATTTGTGCAATTGTTTTTTCTGACTCAAAACTTCGCAGTTACAATAAACATAAATTTAGGACATTTTCCCCATGTGACGACTTGCCCCGGTCGCTCTTATGTCTTCAGTCTTTAGCTTTAGTCCTGCAAACAAAAAGAGAATAATGTTAACTTTTAGTTTTCTATGAAAAACATCATATTTAACAGTTATTGCTCTAAAAACAAATGTAAAATAATAATATTATGGATAAAGTGCATGCATTTTGGTTAAATCTCATGCATTTGGTTTCTAAAAAAAACTTTCGGGTATTTTTTGTCCTCTCCTCAACAAGTAAACTGGTTTGTCTACATTACAGGGGCGGATCACAGTAGAAAGCCAGTCTATGAAAGCACTCGACTTCAACCAGGTGTGTTAAAAGCAGTTTGACACATTTAAACTGGCCGGGTTTGTTTTCCATTACTTACCGCTCAAGTGAAAATCCTACAGTAATTCAATGAGATAGAAACTTTTTGTTCATGCAGAACAGAATCAAAATGATTCAAGTCTTTTGTTTTAAACTCTACTGAATCAAAACTGAGGAATGAAGCATGTGCCCTAGATAGTGCGCCTTTACGACTGTACTGTGTGTACCACACCTTAAGATCAGCCTGTTTTTATGAGATTATCATGCTTTTATCCGTCCTCAGAGTTAACAAATGTAATTAAAACATCAATAACCTGCTCACAGACAAACTAATGTCTTCAAACTGGACCAAAGATCTGCTTCTGTGTCTCACAAAACCCTTTAGAATGAGTAAATGATCTATTACGACAGGCTTTTTTAGTTTAGTGTTTATAAAATCATAGCAAAAGCACAAAATTACCTCATCACTGGATGAAGAGGATGACCTGTTTCCGCGTCCACGTCCACGACCGCGTCCATGTCCATGTCCATGACCGTGTCCGTGTCCGTGGCCCTTTTTGTGCTCTTTATCCTTCTTCTTTTCCTTGTCTTTGCATTTGTCCTTCTCTTTGTCTTTGCACTTGTCTTTGTCTTTATCCTCTCCTTTGCAATCACTCTGAAAAAGCATGCATAAAACTGTATTATGCATTGCATTGCATTGCATTACACCAGCATGTAGCAACATCTCTTATTTTACGTCATTATTAACCCTCGAGGGCTGAACGACTTTTTTGAACTCTCAAAAGGAGTCTTCCGGGATAAAATCAACACAAAATACCATTCGCACGCCATTTCACTACTGTAACACGATTAGATACGATAAGGAGATAGAAAAGTTGCTTTAAATAAAAGCTGTTTAGAATTGAAGGGGTTAAAAGGTCAAAAACAATGCAAACATTTTGATTTAATTTTAGTTATAAATGCTATTTTAGTATGATTGAGATACTATTACAGTTGTTTTTTATTTATTTATTTTTATTTATTTATTTATATACACTACCGTTCAAAAGTTTAAGATCAGTAAGACTTGTAATGTTTTTTAAAGAATTCGCTTATGCTTATCAAAGCTGCATTTATTTGATCACAAATTCAGGCAATGTTATTACAATATAAAATAATGTTTTTTATTTTAATATACTTTCAAATATAATTTGAAGCTGAATTTTCATCAGCTGTTACTCCAGTCTTAAGTGTCACATGATCCTTCAGAAATACATTGATTTTTAATAAAAAAAATGTTGAAAACAGTTTTTTTTAGGTTTAAAAGAACAGCATTTATTCAAAATATAAATATTTTCTAACAATGTAAATCTGTGCTGTCACTTTTTATTAATTTAACACATCCTTGGTGAATAAAACTTTTAATTTCTTTCAAAAAAATACAGAATAAAAATGTACTGACCCCAAACTTTTGAACAGTAATATATAGTGTTAGAAAACCTGTTGTGCTTTTTAACCTTTTATTGATCAAAGTTGTTTTTTATGTTTTCATTTTTTTGAAGGTTTGAGTTATTTTAATGTATTTTTTGTTGTTTTTAATTTTATTTATGTATTTTTCAGTTTTAGTTTCTGTTAGTCGATTTATACAAAATAAAAATGAAAAATTCTTAACATTTAATTTCAATTTATTTTATTTAAATTTTTTATGGTTTTAGTTATCAATAATAACTGTTATATATGCAAAATCAGACTTTTTCAATACTTATCATCTTTACGAACCCAAAAGTGACAAGTTGTTAGTATAAAACTGTAGAACTGACAATAGAACACTTTCATTGACTATGATGATTGAACAGTCTTACCTTCGGCTTGTCACTATCTTTGTCCTTGTCCTTGCACTCTTTATCCTTATCTTCTTTGTCTTTTTCCTTTTCCTTATCTTTATCCTTTTTTTCAAACCCAAAGAGTCCTTCCACCTCGTTGCCCTCCTGCTTCTTCACCTCATCATCACCACAAGCTGCAGAAAAACAGCAATTAAACTATTAGTTTCTCTTAGGATCAACAAGTGTGTGTGTGTTTACTGATTTATAAGTTCTGCTTATAAGTATGTGTTTACCTGAGCCCAGATCTAAGGACATGATGAAGCAGTGAATGTGATCTGATCGAGATGACAGCACTATGTATCACCAACACCAGCGTTTCTACCTCTGGATCCACCCAGAGCGTCAAAACTGTTGTTGTTTTTTTTGGCTCATTAATATTAATTAACCTGACGTGACGTTCGCCCTAGCTGATTGGCTGAAAGTCAGACAACTCTAGGTATGCATGCGCAGAGCCGTTTAGAAACATGTTTATCTAAAAATATTTCTTACGTTAATTTTGCAATGAATGAATGAAGAAATAAATGAATAAAATCAGATTCTGACATTTAAATTCTAAATTGTTTCACTTTTTGCTGTTTACATCTTGCAATTCTGAGGTTTTTCTCTAAATTCTGACTTTACATCTTGCAATTCTGTATTAATAATTAAATAAAATGTCAGAATTCAAAAATATAAACTCTAAACTGTTTCGCTTTTTGGTGTTTAACATCCTGCAATTCTGACGTTTTTACTCTAAATTCTGACTTTACATTTGTAACATGGAACAGTGATGGTAACAGATGGCCAAAAAAAAAAAAAAAAAAACATTACATTTTGAAATTTTCTAGTGTTTACTAAAACATTTATTGAAAAAAAAAAAATGAATTAACCATATATAGCCTAATAATATTAGTTCCTTTATTTGAAATGCAACGTTTTTTGACCTTTACACAAAAAGTACAAATGATCCCCAAAAGATACTGATTATCAGATTTGAGACTCACTGATTTTCTTAAAAAATAAATAAATAAATAAAATCAAGTGAAACCAGACTGCTTCAGTCCAGTACATGTTCATCAGACAATATTTCTAAAGTTCATTTTGGAATGAATGAATGAATAAATAATTAAAAGTAGTGACATATAAACATTAAACTGTTTCAGTTTTTGCTGTTTACATCCTGATGTTTTTGTCTAAATTCTGACTTAACATCTTCCAAATCTGTATTTGGAATCATTTTTTAGCTTGTGTTTATTAATTATGGTAAGTGGTAAGATTTAATCTTGGATTTTATATGTAAACACATTTATCAACTTATCTTTCTAAATATAGCACAATATATTTCTAGATCTCTCCTTTTTGGAATAAATGAATGCATACATAAATACGTCAGAATCTGAGAATATAAACTCTAAACGGTTTCCTGCAGTTCTGATGTTTGTTTTTTTTTTTCTCTAAATTCTTACTTTACCTCTGTACCATGGTACAGTGATGGTAAAAAACATTACATTTTAATATTTTCCAGTGTTTCCTAAAAAAAAAAAAAAAAAAAGTATAATATAAAAAAAATCCAAGGTTTAAAATAAAAAGTATTATTTGAGTAAAAACTGCAGAAAAAAATTAATTAACCATATAAAGCCTGATAATATTACTTATATTATTTGAAATGCAACATTCTATTGACCTTTACATAAAAAGTACAAATGTTCCTCAAAAGATCCTGATGGTCAGATTTGAGACTTGATTTTCTAAAAAATAAAAAATAAAAAAAAAATGAAGATTTTTCAGGATAATTAAGTAAAGCCAAACTGCTTCAGTTCAGTAATGTTTATCTGGAAATATTTCTAAAGTTGAATATAAATGAATTAATAAATACATAAAAGTGAGAATCTGAAATATAAACTCTAAATTGTTTAGCTTTTTGCAATTCTGACATTTTTTCTCTAAATTTTGACTTTGCCTTTGTTTTTAAGTCTTTTTTTTCTCTCTAATTTCTTACTTTTTTCACAGAACTGCGAGATAGAAAGTAGCAATTAAAGTTCAAATGCATACATGTATACTAGACCCTGTTTTCAGAATCAAAATAGCCTTTGACAGAAACAGGATTATCCAACAAAACCAGTTTCTGAACCACTTCCCCCACCTCAGCTCAGTTTTGGCATCCAGACGTAAGTATGCAGGAGTGTCAGGTGTGTCTCATGGGTGGTCCTGCTTTACATCAATGCTTTTGTTAAAACGCTCAAAGAGATGAGCCGTTTTTGCCCAAAAGCAAGTTTTCAGGTGTATCTCTGATCATTCTTGATCTCTGAATCACTACCGGCTGCAGAAAATAGACCGGGTTGTTTTGGTACACTGATTTATAATGTACAAATGCAGCTTTAAAAGGAATGTTTAGCCCAAAAATTTGCATTTGTTGAAAATGTACTCACCCTCAAGGCCATCCAAGATGTAGATGAGTTTGTTCATCAGATTTGGAGAAATGCAGCATTATGTCACTTGCTCTGGAGTGAAAGGGTGCCGTCAGAATTAGAGTCCAAACAGCTGATAAAATATGTCCATCAGTTAACATCTTGAGAAGACAAAACTTAAACAAATCCATCTTGTTACTCAAAAGATCAGATTTGATACTCACTGATTGTCTAAAAAAAGAAAAAGAAAGGATAATCAAGTAAAGCCAAGCTACTTCAGTCCAGTAAATGTTCAATATTGAAATTTTGTTTCAATTCTGACTTAACTGACAATTCTCTATTTTCAGTAATTTTTTGGCATGTGTTTATTAATTACGTTGAGTGGTAAGATATATCTTTGGATTTTAATTTGAAGTGTAAACATATTTAACAACTTATCTTTATAAAAATAGCACAACATCTTTGTAGATTCCTCCTTTTTGGAACAAATGAACATGAGCGCATAATCAATAATAACACTTCCTCTAGTAATAAAAGTCCATCTTCTGTTGTCTCTCTCATCAAAATCCAGCCACATATTTGTTTAGAGCTGTTTTGGACAGTTTTGGCTTGTAAACGGTGGTTGATCTGTGCAGATTTCTCTCCTGATACAGACCAGACCATTTTTTTCACTGAAGAAAGTGTTATTATGGATTATGGACTCATATTTTAGCACACTTTTCATGATGAGTCCATATTTTTTATAATAATCCATAATAATGTTTCCTCCACTGAAAAAGTGGTCTGATCCGAATCAGGAGAGAAATCTGCACAGATCAAGCACTGTTTTCAAGACAAAGCTGTCAAAAAACAACAACAAAAAAATATATATGTGGCTGGATTTTGATGTAAAAGAGACAACAGGTGTGGACTTTTTCACTGGAGGAAGTATTATTATGTATTATGGACTTATAGTTAAATCTCTTGATGATTTTTTTTATGTTGAGTCTATAATCCATAATAATGCTTCCTCCAGTGAAAAAGTGGTCTGGTCTGAATCAGGAGAGAAATCTGCACAGATCAAGCACTGTTTAGAAGCCAAAACTATCCAATATAACAAATATGTGGCTGGATTTTGATGTGAGAGACAACAGGAGATGGACTTTTTCACTGTAGGAAAGTTATTATGGACTCATATTTTAGTTAAGAATGTCTTGATTTTTTTATGAGGAGTCCATATTTTTTAATAATAATCCATAATAACACTTCCTCCAGTGAAAAAGTGTTCTGGTCTGAATCAGGAGAGAAATCTGCACAGATCAAGCACCGTTTACAAGCCAAAACAGTCAAAAACAACAAATATGTGGCTGGATTTTAATGTGAGAGACAACAGGAGATGGACTATTTCACTGTAAGAACTGTTATTATAGATTATGGACTTGTATTTAGCTAAAAATATCTAAAAAATGGATTTGTTTCAGCTTTTATCTATACAAGATGTTAACTGATGGACTGGTGTGGATTATTGAGATGTTTTTATCAGCTGTTTGGACTCTCATTTTGACGGCACCCATTCACTCCAGAGGATCAACTGATGTGCATTTTAACTTCAAACCATTGTATCTGGCTAAAATATCGAGTTCTATATCGATAATATATAAATAATAATGTATTATAATAATATTACATTGCATGTACTGATGTGTTCTGCTCAGTGTCACTAATGGTTATGAATATTGAGTGCATAAAATGAATGCATTGTAAGTTGCTTTGGATAAAAGTGTCTTAAATGTTAAAATGTGAGCCTGGACCACAAAACTAGACTTAAGGAGCATTGGTTTATTTGTCGCATTAGCCAAAAATACTTTGTATAGGTAAAAAAAATATATATTTTATGTCAAAAATCATTAGGATATTCTTAGCATATGCATTGCTAAGAACTTCATTTGGACAACTTTAAATGCAATTTTCTCAATATTTGGATTTTTTGTACCCACAGATTCTAGATTTTCAAATAGTTGTATCTCATGCCAAATATTACCCTATCCAAACAAATCATACATCAATGGAATGATGTATAAATAATAATAAAAATACCCTTATGGCTGGTTTTGTGGTCTAGGGTTGCATATAAGCCAGTTGGAACCTGTTGAAATGAGCACACATATCCCGGATTATTTTTAAATCATCCAGAAAGATCTCTCCCTGCCAGGAAGTAAATGAACTTCTCTAAAAACAGCCCCTGCCCGAGGCGCTTCAGGAAAGTATCTAGGTGTGGTTATCATTTATTCTTTTACTCCACAAACACTCTCAGGTTGTGATTATTCCAGCACATAAAGACACCAAACACTCCCATAAATCATTTTCACATGAATTGCATTTGGTTCGTTTACAAGCAGATTTTAATAGTGTCATTCACAATCAAAATGATTAATGTCTGCATGTTTAAATCACATTTTCAGCTGAGCTGTAGTGGTCATTTGTTACATCTAGAAATCTCATAAAAACTAATGATTGATAATTGCAGTAATTATTCGATAAAAAAAAACAATCAAAACTAATGTGGGTTAAATACTGTTCTAGTCTCTCTATTACAGACAAACACACACACACACAGATCAAGTATTAACCTCTTGAAATTTATATTCTCAGCACAACGACGAAAAAAAAGAAAGAAATTACATTTAGATATTTTCCAGTGTTTCCCAAATGCTTAATAAAACGTATCATAAAAAAATCTAATGTTTAAAGTATTGAGAATTATTCAAATAAAAATGGCAAGTAAAATGATTGCAGAGAAAAAAAAAAACTACAAAGCTGGAAATTTGTATACATTTGTTCCAATATTTGAAATGAAACGAAACGTTATTGTTGTTAAATAATATGACACTGAATGTTCATGCTGCTTTCATTTATGATGTTGCAATTATTATTTGTCTCAGTTTCTGATAAGAAGGAGGCAGTAGAGGAGTCTCAAGAGTGTCCACCTATATACAGCACATATAAAGTGAGCTTCAGCGGAAGTTTAAGAGCTGGTTTATCAATGAAATCGATACTTTTGAAGATATTTATCAAATCTGACTTTTTTCCTCAATTTTATTTTTTTTTCTCACATTTATGACTTTTTTCTTGCCGTTTTGAGTTTATTTTTCACAAATTTCACAGAATTGCAAAAAAGAAGTCAGAATTGAGACATATAAACTTGCAATTACCATTTTTATTTTTTATTCTGTGGTAGAAACCAGTTTTTGGACTTTATTCCTCACAATTCCATTTTTTTTCTAACAAAATTGACTTTTTTTCCTTGCTGTTCCGAGTTTTTATTTGCCGATTCTGACTTTTTTTCTTGCAATTTTGAGTTATATTTTACAATTATGTCTATTTCCTTTTCTATTTCAATTATGCCTATTTTACAATTATTTTTTCCTGCCGTTCTGAATTTTTATCTGGCAATTATGACGTTTTCTCATAATTTTTACTATTTTCTCGCGGTTTTGACTTCTTTCTTGCAATTTTGAGTTTATATTTGACAATTATGGCTCTTTTTTCTTGCCGTTCTGAATTTTTGTCTGGCAATTATGACATTTTCCCTTTTTTTTACTCTTTTCTTGCCGTTCTGACTTTTTTTTCGTCATAATTTTGAAGTTTTTTCTTGCCATTTTGAGTTTATATTTAACAATTACGGCTTTTTTTTTCTTGCCGTTCTGATTTTTTTTTTATCTGGCAATTCTGTCATTTTCTTATCATTTTTACTCTTTTCTTGCCTTTCTGACTTTTTTTTCCTCATAATTTTTACTTTTTTCTGGCTGTTCTGACTTTTTTTTGCCATCGACTTTATATTTAACGTTCTGAGTTTTATATGGCAATTCTGACTTTTTTCCTCATAAATTTTTCTTTTTTATTTGCCGATTCAGACTTTTTTTCTTGCAATTTTGAGTTATATTTTACAATTATGGCTCTTTTTTCCTGCCGTTCTGAATTTTTATCTGGCAATTCTAACGTTTTCTCATAATTTTTACTTTTTTCTTGCCGTTCTGACTTTTTTCTCATAATTTTTACTATTTTCTCGCGGTTTTGACTTCTTTCTTGCAATTTTGAGTTTATATTTAACAATTATGGCTCTTTTTTCCTGCCGTTCTGAATTTTTATCTGGCAATTCTAACGTTTTCTCATAATTTTTACTTTTTTCTTGCCGTTCTGACTTTTTTCTCATAATTTTTACTATTTTCTCGCGGTTTTGACTTCTTTCTTGCAATTTTGAGTTTATATTTAACAATTATGGCTCTTTTTTCCTGCCGTTTTGAATTTTTATCTGGCAATTCTGACGTTTTCTCATAATTTTTACTCTTTTCTTGCCGTTCTGACTTTTTTCTCAAAATTTTTACTATTTTCTCGTGGTTTTGACTTCTTTCTTCCAATTTTGAGTTTATATTTAACAATTATGGCTCTTTTTTCTTGCCGTTCTGACTTTTTTCTCATAATTTTTACTATTTTCTCGCGGTTTTGACTTCTTTCTTGCAATTTTGAGTTTATATTTAACAATTACGGCTTTTTTTTTCTTGCCGTTCTGATTTTTTTTTATCTGGCAATTCTGACATTTTCTTATCATTTTTACTCTTTTCTTGCCTTTCTGACTTTTTTCTCATAATTTTTACTCTTTTCTGGCTGTTCTGACTTTTTTTTGCCATTGACTTTATATTTAACAGTTATGACTTTTTTCTTGCCGTTCTGAGTTTTATCTGGAAATTCTGACTTTTTTCCTCATAATTTTGTCTTTTTTATGTGCAGTTCTGGCATTTATCTCACAATTCTGATAAAAAATTAGATGTTAATTTGTTAAAATGATCATGTAAGAATAGTAAACTTTTGTTGGTCACACAGCTTATTTTTTGTAATTATTCAAATGCCAATTGAAAAACTGGGTTTTTTGTCAAGGGAACCAGGATGATATGAACTTACAGGTCAGCCTACAAAAACACATCATCCCTGCAGCTCTAAAGGCCTGTATAAACTGTGGTAGTTTTGTGTAAGTGTTTCTCATGAATTGAAGTGTGAGGTGTATCTGCTGATGGGGACTCTGTCCAGTGTGTTTCTCTGAGGATGTCCCATCAGGCTCTCTATGGGAGTCAAAGGTCTGCGGGAGGCACTGCTGCTCTCCACTCGGCTCAGGGTTTCAACTGAGGGCAAAGTGGAGGAAAAAAGAGGTGAAGAAATCTGAGAGCCACGACTGTCATCCGTCGTGCCGAAAACCCCTGATTCTCCTTCAGTCTTCAGTGACGAGCTTTCTCCATCCTTGTCATCTGTTTTTGCCGCCTTCTGTAGAGGAGTAATAAGAGAGATTCAGTTTAACATTTCACATTAATGAACAACAGCAGAGGTTCCTCAATATTTTAGAGAAAACAAGCTGTCATAATGTTTGAGAAACAACACAGATTATAATATGCATGCTTGGATTTTTCATACATGCTTGTCATCGTTTTCTGATCCTGAAGACTTTCCTGAGTCCTGGAGTTAAAACAAAAGTTTGGTCTTAATATATATATAATGAGTAAGTAGTTATATTACAGCTTGTATAATAATTACCAAAAACTAAAACCTTAAATAAAAATATTATTACAGTTATATTTCTCATTTTCATTTAGTTTAACTTGATGTACTAAAAATTAATAATAGAATAAAAATGACAAAAAAATAACTAAAACTTGTATTAAAATTACCATGGAAATGGAAAATAATAATATAAAAGTTAATTTGTTGAACATTAAAAAAAATAATACATAGCTAAAATAAAATAAGTTAAATATTTTTATATTTTATTTTATTTTAGTTAAAGTTTATTTTATACCTATTTTTTATCAAACAATTAAAGAATTTATTACTTAAAAATTAACTGAATTAAAATAATAAACTAAAAAAGTAAAAAAAATATATTAAAAATTATTATAAAAGATATTTAAAATTTTTATACACACATACACACACACACACACACACACACACATATATATATATATATATATATATATATATATATATATAATTATTTGATTTCAGCTACATTTCTATATTTTATTTTACTTTAGTTAAAGTTTTTATTTTATTTTATACCTATTTTTATCAAAAACATTAAACAATTAAAGTATTAAACTTAAAAAAAGTAAAAAATTAAATAAAATATTATAAAACATTATTATAAAAGATATTAAAAAAAATAT
>NC_133374.1:358342-390457 GCF_049309525.1 Garra rufa
GAGACAAAGAGTAAAATCACTTTTTCTAGTGGACTTCACACCAGCAGTGAGTGTCTGACTGGGAAAATGTCTTTTTACACACATAATCGAATGATTAATGAAGCAAGTTTTTGTTCTTTCATATTTCATCTGGAGGAGAGTCAATGACACAAACCTTCTTCTTTTTCTTTACTTTCTTCTTTTTGTCTTTCTGTTTGCCGTCGACTCCCTCGCCCTCATCATCAGACACGTGACCGTCGTCCCTGGCAACGGTCAGACCTGCAGACTCCGCAGGAAGTGCTGCACAGGACAGGAAGTCAAATTTCAGTTTAGTTTAGTTGTTTCAGGCTAAACTAAATGAACATGAGAAATGTTTCCTTGGCAACTAGATAATAAAGTAAATTTAGCTTATTGTTTTAGGTTTTATTTCACTTAACATTCATTTTATTTCAAGTAATATTTTTAGGCCAATTTTAAATTATTTAAAGTAAAACGTTTAGATCAACTCATTGCCACGACTCATAAATAAATAAAAAATAAAATCAATTACTATTAATTTGGAATTAACTTTCCATGTGATTTCTGTGACAACAGAACTAAAAAACATTTTAGTTAAAGTTTCATTATTGTTATTGTGTAAATTTTTTAATACATTTTAGTACAAGTTTTAACTAATAGTAAAATAGTAATAAATAATAGTAAAAAAAATATATATATATATATAATAATAATAATAATAATAATATATATATATATATATATATATATATATATATATATATATATATATATATCTATATATATAATTATTTTCCTTCAGCTTTAGTTAATTTAGTGTATTATGTTAAACGTTATAAAAATAAGACAGGGCTGAAATAAGTCTTTTTATTTATTTCAGTTAAAAAATAATTTATATTATTATTATTGTTATTATTATTATTTATTTATTTATTTTTGTTATAATTGATTTTGTGATTATTGATTTATCATTTTGTGAAGTCAACATAAAATGTTTTTTGTAATCGATTTTATGTCCATAAATGATGTATTTCTAAGCGGAATAGGAAATTAAAAAATACAATAAAAACTAAAAATGTAAATTTGTTAATTAACAAAAATATAAAAAAGTTATTATAATTAAATGAAACATAATAAATAAATAAAAATACATAAAAAATATTAGTTTTTGAATTTTGTAAAACTTCAACTGAACTAAAATAAAATATTAAAAAAAACCTTTATTTTAGCCCTACATAGGTATATACACACACACACACACACACACACACACACACCCATGTAGGGCTAAAATAAAGTTTTTATAAAATTTCTTCATTTGTTTGTTTTATTGTATAACCTTTCTTGTATTTCTGGTATTTATATTTATGTTATTTTAGTTAATGTTTGGAAACACATTTCCATGACTCATAGCTAGAAAATGACTTATCATATAAATAAAATAAAATAAAATAAAATATAAATAAAATGATAAAATAAATTAATATATTACTAAAGATCTTTCCATGAGAATTTTATGATATTATTAATTTTTATGAAATTATTCCAAAAATAATTTTCAAAAAAATAAAAATCCATAACTGTGCGAATCCTGGTGAACATTTTTGAATCCCCACTATTCTTAAATAAAAAAACCTAAATAAAACGAGATAAATAGAAACTAAAGCATTCACCAGATGAAGACAAAGCGGCAGTAAAAGCGTCTTCTGTCAGCTTTCCATCTTCCTGTTTCAGCTCAAGCTCCTGACAGACAGAAGATGAACAGCATGAGTTACACCCACACTAGATTTAGTCTTTTAGACAGCAATGAGATCAAACCCAGAGTCAATGGAGACTTTGCTGAATTCAACGGTTTAGCAGATGTTTCTGTGATTATGGATCTTCTTACTTTCTTGTCCTTCTCTCCGTCTGATGCAGAGTCACCTGCTGAATCCTGCAAGTCAGAAGTCAGCAAGAAAACAATATCAGACTTCACTTAATGACTATAATGACTACTGTGACCCATTTTTTTGAGACTTCCTTCTTTTCTTTGTAAGAGTATGTTTCAACACACTGACAGATGAACTTCTCTTAAACACTGACATGAAATCAAAATCCAATGCTGTTTATTTTGGAGTTAATTACCAGTAATGTTGTCTCAGATGGACTTTAATAATGACTTTTTGTCTGCATTTAATGACAAACACAAAATCTGGTGATTTCCGGAACTGTATAAGCCTTTAAGCTGCATCATACCTTCTTCTTCTTCTTCTTCTTGTCCTTTTTCTTTTTCTTCTTTTTGTCTTTCTTCTTCTTTTTCTTCTTCTTCTTCTCATCATCACTGGAGCTGTCAGAGGAAGAGCTGCTTGACTCCTGACAGATGAGAGACAAGAGATTTTTAACTTGAAATAAACAATATTAAAGCTTTTTTCTGCCATGGGATTAAAAAAAAATAATAATAAAAAGAAAACTGTGATTTTTTTTCTCTCTCTCTTTTTTTGCAGACTGCAAAGAAATATCAGTTGTTTTTTTAAACATTTTGAACAACATTTTTGTATTTTTAATTTTTAATTTTTATTTAGTTTGTTATTGTTTTTTATTAATTTATTTTTATTTGGTTTAATTTCATTATAATAACCTTTGTATTTTCCATTCTCATTTTCATTTATTTAGTTTTAGTAATTTTGTTGTTATTGTTTATTTATTTATATATATTTCTATAAAAAATATGTCTGAATATTTTTTTAATATAATTAGTAATTTTGTTGTTATTGTTTATTGTTTATATTTATTTAAGAAATATGTCTGAATAGTTTATATATATATATATATAATTAAAAAAATAGTTTTTCAGCTTTAGTTAATTTAGTGTATTAAGTTAAACTATATAGAAATAAGACAGGGCTGAAATATAATAAGTTTACGTCTTTTTATATTTTTTTTTTATTTCAGTAATTTTATGTATTAACTATTTTTTCCATGCACATATGTTTTATTTATTGATTTTTTTTTTGATTATTATTGTTTTTAAATGGTTTCATTTCATTATAATAACCTTTGTATTTCCATTTTCATTTTCAGAAATTTCGTTGTTATTGTTTTTTTTATTTATTATTTTTTGTTTAAAGAAATATGTCTGAATAGTTTGTTTGAATACAATTTTTACAATTTTCTAAGAAATTGTTTTTTCTAATAGTTTTATACATTTTTATTTCAGTTATTGTAGTACATCAAGTCAAACTAAATTAAACAACTAAATTAAAGAGAGATTTGTTGCTTTGGCAACTAACTGAAAAAATAACAATTGTGAGATAAAAAAACACCTTTGCAAACTTTGAGAAAATTGAGTTAAAAAAAGCCAGAATAATTTTTGTTTTAATTTATGGGAATAAAAATAGGCTCCTATAAAACTCGACCAACGCACAAAAAAGCTTTTGCTGTACCTTCTTCTTTTTCTTCTTAGTCTTCTTTTTCTTCATCTTCTTCTTCTTCTTGTGATCATCCTCACTGTCTGAAGAGGAAGATGAGCTTTCAGAGGAGGAAGATGAGCTGGAATCCTAAGAAATACAGAAGATTTGAGATTTCAATCCAGACAGATACTGTAAAAGTAAAACACTTTTATATCTCTGTGCTTCACACCTTCTTTTTCTTCATCTTCTTTTTCTTCTTCTTTTTCTTATCCTTCTTCTGCTTCTTTTTATTTTTCTTCTCCTTTTTCTTCTTCTTCTTCTTCTTTTCATTCTCGCTGTCTGACGTGATTGCAGCTGCATCCTGGGAAAAATTAAATAAAATTAATCTAAATGTATAAACTGTGAGATATTATCCTGAAAATGAAAAAAAAAAGGAAGGTCATTTAAATAATACAACAGAGACCGTCTTAATAAACAGGAGAAATTACTTTGTCTTTCTTGTTTTTCTTCTCCTCGTCTCCTTTAGTTTCTCCTGCCGGAGTTAATTCAGTGTTTCCCTCCAGACCTAAAAAAAAAACACATCACAGACTTTACAAGACCAGCAGGAAAAAACAAGATGATTAGCAGAACAAGCAGTTCTCTTTTTAAATATGAAGAGCTCAAAAAACAGATTCATGAGTTCATACACATTTCACAAAAAGCTTACAGATGTTATTGTAATATAAGTCAGTCATTGAAGCGAGTTGCTGTTGCTGCTATTCATTTACTTGTTCTGCCTTTTGGTCAGATTTTTATTGTTCATCCAATCTGATTTTGTAAGTGACTTTTCTTTGGATTGTTTGACTACTTGAAAAAGAATAAATATTTTACTTTTTTGTTAACCTGGCAACACATCCGTTACTCTAAAAAACAAACAAACAAACAAAAATATAGTTAAACCATGGTAACCACAAATTAACTATGGTTTAACTACACTAACCATAGTTTAACCCTGGTATTTGTAGTAAAACTGTGGTTATACAAAAAGACATGGTTACAATACTTTTACTATAGTAAAACCACGGTTAATTTTCTTAAAGGATTTGTATTGGTGTATAATTTCTATCATCTATCGTCTTCTTTGTTTTGTTAACCGTAGCGCATTCGCGGATTGTGAATCATTCAGTTCGCAAAATGATTCATGAACCATCACTCAAGATCTGACCTAAATCAAATGATTCGCAATCCGAATCGCAAATCATTCAATTCGAAAAATGATTCACGAACCCATGTTCCGGTCAAATCAGATGATTCGCGAAGTCTCAATCTGAAAAATATTTCGCGAACCATCATTTCGGATCAGGACTTGGAGCTTGAATCACGAATTGAATGATTCTCAAATGATTCACAAACCTGCTCCAAAGTACCGATCTAAATCGAATGATTTGCAAAGTTCCAGTCTAAATAAAATGATTTGCCTTCCGCGCAATGAAGTTGATCTGAACAATTATTCACAAACCATCATTTTAGATCACGACTTGGAACGCGAACGGTGATAATTCAATTCCCAAAATGATTCATGACCCCTCCCTCCCTTTTTTTATCCGGCAGTACAAAAATCAAACAATTAAATGAGATTTACAAACCCTCTCCCAAGTTCCAATGTAAATTAAATGTTTCGCAATGGGCACACCAAATCGCCAATCATTCAATTCGCGAAATGATTCACAAACCCGCTCCAAAGTTCCGGTATAAATCAAATGATTTACCAAGTTCGAATTTAAATCAAATAAGTGTGAATCGCGAATCAATCAATTCATGAAACGATTCATAAACCTGCTCCCAACTTCTGGCCAAAATCAAATGATTCACAAAGTTCGAATTTAAATCAAATGATTCGTGATCCACGCACCAAAGTCCGATCTGAAAAATTACTTGTGGACAACCATTTCAGATCATGACTCGGAGAGTGAATCGTGAATCATTCAATTCGCAAAATGATTCAAAAACCTGCTCCCAAGTTCCAGTCTAAATCTAACGATTTGCGAAGTTCGAATCTAAATCAAATGATTCGTGAACCATCATTTCAGATCATGACTCAAAACTCGAATCGCGATTCAACTCACAAAATGTGTCACAAACCCGCTCCGAAGTCCTGATCAAATCAAATGATTAGCAAAATTCATATCTAATTTGAATGATGATTCGCGATCTGTGCACCAAAAATGATTCGCGAAACATCATTTCAGGTCAGGACTCTGAGATTCGATTGGATTCACGAAAATGATTCATGAACCCTATCCCAGTTGGATTTAAATAAAATGTTTCCAATCCACGCACCGAAATGATTCACGAACCCATGTTCCGGTCAAATCAGATGATTCCCGAAGTCTCAATCAGAAAAATGTTTCGCGAACCATCATTTCGGATCAGGACTTGGAGCTTGAATCACGAATTGAATGACTCTCAAATGATTCACAAACCTGCCCCCAAGTTCCGATCTAAATCGAATGATTTGCAAAGTTCCTGTCTAAATAAAATGATTTGCCTTCCGCGCAATGAAGTTGATCTGAACAATTATTCACGAAACCATCATTTTAGATCATGACTTGGAACGCGAACGGTGAATAATTCAATTCCCAAAATGATTCATGACCCCCCTTCCCTTTTTTTATCCGGCAGTACAAAAATCAAACAATTAAATGAGATTTACAAACCCTCTCCCAAGTTCCAATGTAAATTAAATGTTTCGCAATGGGCACACCAAATCGCCAATCATTCAATTCGCGAAATGATTCACAAACCCGCTCCAAAGTTCCGGTATAAATCAAATGATTTACCAAGTTCGAATTTAAATCAAATAAGCGTGAATCGCGAATCAATCAATTCATGAAACGATTCATAAACCTGCTCCCAACTTCTGGCCAAAATCAAATGATTCACAAAGTTCGAATTTAAATCAAATGATTCGTGATCCACGCACCAAAGTCCGATCTGAAAAATTACTTGTGGACAACCATTTCAGATCATGACTCGGAGAGTGAATCGTGAATCATTCAATTCGCAAAATGATTCAAAAACCTGCTCCCAAGTTCCGGTCTAAATCTAACGATTTGCGAAGTTCGAATCTAAATCAAATGATTCGTGAACCATCATTTCAGATCATGACTCAAAACTCGAATCGCGATTCAACTCACAAAATGAGTCACAAACCCGCTCCGAAGTCCTGATCAAATCAAATGATTAGCAAAATTCATATCTAATTTGAATGATGATTCGCGATCTGTGCACCAAAAATGATTCGCGAAACATAATTTCAGGTCAGGACTCTGAGATTCGATTGGATTCACTAAAATGATTCATGAACCCTCTCCCAGTTGGATTTAAATCAAATGTTTCCAATCCACGCACCGAAATGATTCACGAACCCATGTTCCGGTCAAATCAGATGATTCGCGAAGTCTCAATCTGAAAAATGTTTCGCGAACCATCATTTCGGATCAGGACTTGGAGCTTGAATCACGAATTGAATGACTCTCAAATGATTCACAAACCTGCCCCCAAGTTCCGATCTAAATCGAATGATTTGCAAAGTTCCTGTCTAAATAAAATGATTTGCCTTCCGCGCAATGAAGTTGATCTGAACAATTATTCACGAACCATCATTTTAGATCATGACTTGGAACGCGAACGGTGAATAATTCAATTCCCAAAATGATTCATGACCCCCCTTCCCTTTTTTTATCCGGCAGTACAAAAATCAAACAATTAAATGAGATTTACAAACCCTCTCCCAAGTTCCAATGTAAATTAAATGTTTCGCAATGGGCACACCAAATCGCCAATCATTCAATTCGCGAAATGATTCACAAACCCGCTCCAAAGTTCCGGTATAAATCAAATGATTTACCAAGTTCGAATTTAAATCAAATAAGCGTGAATCGCGAATCAATCAATTCATGAAACGATTCATAAACCTGCTCCCAACTTCTGGCCAAAATCAAATGATTCACAAAGTTCGAATTTAAATCAAATGATTCGTGATCCACGCACCAAAGTCCGATCTGAAAAATTACTTGTGGACAACCATTTCAGATCATGACTCGGAGAGTGAATCGTGAATCATTCAATTCGCAAAATGATTCAAAAACCTGCTCCCAAGTTCCGGTCTAAATCTAACGATTTGCGAAGTTCGAATCTAAATCAAATGATTCGTGAACCATCATTTCAGATCATGACTCAAAACTCGAATCGCGATTCAACTCACAAAATGAGTCACAAACCCGCTCCGAAGTCCTGATCAAATCAAATGATTAGCAAAATTCATATCTAATTTGAATGATGATTCGCGATCTGTGCACCAAAAATGATTCGCGAAACATCATTTCAGGTCAGGACTCTGAGATTCGATTGGATTCACTAAAATGATTCATGAACCCTCTCCCAGTTGGATTTAAATCAAATGTTTCCAATCCACGCACCGAAATGATTCACGAACCCATGTTCCGGTCAAATCAGATGATTCGCGAAGTCTCAATCTGAAAAATGTTTCGCGAACCATCATTTCGGATCAGGACTTGGAGCTTGAATCACGAATTGAATGACTCTCAAATGATTCACAAACCTGCCCCCAAGTTCCGATCTAAATCGAATGATTTGCAAAGTTCCGGTCTAAATCAAATGATTCGTGAACCATCATTTCAGATCATGACTCAAAACTCGAATCACGATTCAATTCACAAAATGATTCACAAACCGCTCCCAAGTTCCGGTATAAATCAAATGATTTGCGAACCATCATTTCAGGACTCGGAGCGCGATTCGCGAATCATTCATTTCGCAAAATGGTTCATGATTCGTTTGACTGATTCAGAGTTTCGAAAAGCTCCACTTCACCCATCACTACGTGCTTTTTGAAACAATTACAAACAATGTCGAAATTCGAAAATGAATGGCTCTTTTAATCTGATCTGGTGTTTGCAAGTGAATCGTTTGAACTGAATGATCGAAGTCACGGGTTTGAATCAATCGGAGCAGTTCCAGTGTAAATGACTCACTCAATTGATTCGTTTCATCTCTTTCTCTTTTTGCCGCTTCATCCATGTTTACACAACGTTTTCAGTACAACTACTGGCCTGGCTCGCTAGTTTTATGACATTAAATTAAATAAGTGAAAATGTATGATGTTTTTTTAATTGCATTTTGAACCCTGGTCCAAATGAGGTGAAAGTTTATCAGTCTTAGGCCTAAAACTCACAGGTGTTTCAGAGTAAAATGACCTCAGAAGAGTGACACACACACACACACACACACACACACACACACAATGAAACACCTGTCCTCTGATCCATTTTACCTGTTTCTGCTAGAATCCCCGGCTCTGCCGTCTCGCTGATTTTCATTTTCTTCTTTTTCTTCTTTTCATCCTGTGGAGGAGAATTCGTGAGTGAGTAAATTTGGGAGCGTGACCCAGATAAGTCATGAAGAAGATGTAAATGTTGTTGTTTTGTTGTAAACACACATATTTCATAATTAGGACAGCAGCCATGAGACACACTCGACAAATCCTGTTTTACACAAGCGGGCCGTGACTGTAGTTCATCACGCCGTGACTCACACAACTTTCCTTCCTCTGCAAGAAAATGCTGGTAAATAAACACTGCTTTTTTTTCAAGTTCAGACAAAAGTCAAAACTCTGTTTTTCTTTAATTGAATGCAAAAAAAAAAGTTAAGCAGTACGAGCCGTTCTCCCAAAATATACAATGACTATTGGCTCAAAACTAAATAAAGTTACAAATTAAAATAATTATCCCTGTTTGCTAAAATAAAATAATAAAATAAAAATCCCTACTCAGTAACTAAATTATCAACTAAATTAAAATATTGAAACAAAATAACATAAATAAATCCTTATTTACTAAAATAAAGTAATAAAACAAAACACAAATCCCTACCCAATAAAACAAAATGAAATGAGATTAAACAAAATTTCCTATAAAACAAAATAAAATCCCTCTCAACTAAATTAAAATATTAAACCTAAATAAAATATCTATCCACTAACATAAAAATCCTTACCCCTATTTACTAAATAAAACAATAAAATAAAATAAAAAACCCTACCCAACAAAATAAAGAATAATTTAATACAAATAAAAAGAGAATAAAAGAAAATTCCCAATAAAATAATAAATAAAATACCTATCAACTAACATCAACTAAATCCTTATCCTTATTTACTAAAATGAAATTATAAAATAAAAATCCCTACTCAATAAAATAAAATGAAAGAAAATAAAACAAAATTCCCTATAAAATAAAATAAAACAAAATAAATACCTATCCACTAACATAAAATCAATCCTTAAACATATTTACTAAAATAAAACAATAAAACAAAACAAAAATCCCTACCCAAGAAAAAAAACAACAAAATAAAAACTAAATTCCCCATAAAATAAAATGGAATAAAAAAACCCTATCAACTAAATTAAAATAATAAAATGAAAAGCCTATCCACTAACATAAAATAAATTGTTTTCCTTATTTAATAAAATAAAATAAAATAAAAATCCCTATTCAAAATAAAATGAAAAAAATAAAACAAAATCCACTAACATAAAAAAAATCCCTATTTACTAAAATAAAACAATGAATTAAAAGAAAAATCCAAACTCAATCAGATCAACTCAAAATCAATTTCCTTATAAAATAAAATAAAGTCCTTATCAAATAAATGAAAATAATAAAGCTAAATAAAATACCTATCCACTAACATAAAATAAATCCTTATCCGCATTTAATAAAAAAAAAAAAATAAATAAAATAAAATAAATAAATAAATAAAAAATAAAAACAACATTCCCTATAAAATAAAACAAAATAAAACAAATAAATCCCTATCAACTAAATTAAAATAATGAAACAAAATAAAATACATATGCACTAACATAAAATAAATGTACTTTTTCACTGCATAAAAAATACATTCTGCTAAGCAAATCCATTTGTTTTACACTGAAGAACAAAGTCATGAATTTGGAACAACATAAGCATAAAATAAAGGAAAGAAAACAAGACAAGTGAATTACTTCATTTAATCATCAGAAGAATGCAAATAAGTCTAGAAACTGGTTAAACACCTTTTCCGTTTTTGCTTTAATGTTTCTTTCAAAAAACAATCAAGGCAGTGCTGAACTTCCCCATATAACCCCAGGTGATGTGTGTGTTTATGAATGCAAAAAGCTGATTTGGTGAACTCTGTGGCTCTGATTGGCAGCGTTATAAAGCACAGGTGCATTCTGGGTTACGATGAACATCAGAGAGTACAAATCTCTATCCTAAAACAGCAGATTGTGGCACTTTTAGCTCATCAGTGCGTGTGAGAAATACAGAAAGCCTAAGCACTTTAAGCCCTGATTTGCATTTACTACGGTAAATCACAACACAGAAAAAGCCATACTGCAAAAGTCATTAAATATGCAACCTGCTCACCTCACTGCTGTCACTGTCTGAGGATGAGGAGGAAGACGAAGATGAAGATGAGGAGGAAGACGAAGACGAAGATGAGGAAGATGAGCTGGACTTCTGTATGAGGAAGTGAGGAGTTATTGCAAAACCTCAACACAAGCCTGCAAGAACTTGTTATTGATGCTTGTCACATTTTTCTGTGGGTGTGTGTGTGTTTGTTCTACCTTCCGGCATTTTTCATGATTGCATAAAAGAGAATTCTTCTCTCAAAATGGTCAAAACACTTGTGAAATCATGCATTTAAAAATGGTGTAATCATGCTTTTTTTTCTTTGTTTTGTACTTACATGCATGTATTATTATGGAATTAGCATGCAATAAAATATCAGTTACATTTACTTTAGTCAGAAGTTTATGAACAGTAAGATTTTAAATGATTTTTTTCTGCCCACCAAGCCTGCATTTATTTATTACGAAGTACAGCAAAAGCTGTAAAATTTTGAAATATTTTTAGTATTTAAAATGACTGCTTTCTATTTGAATATATTTTAAAATGTAATTTTTTGCTGTGATCAAAGCTGAATTTTAAGCATCATTATTCCAGTCACACGATTATTCAGAAATCATTCTAATATGCTGATTTGCTGCTCAAAAAACATTTATTATTATTATTAATAGTGGAGTAGAATTTTTTCTGGTTTCTTTGAGGAATAGAAAGCTCAGAAGAACAGCATATATCTGAAATAAAAATCTTTCGTAACATTATAAATGTCTTTATTATCACTTGTGATTAATTTAACCCCCCCCCCCAAAAAACCCTATGCATTAACATAAAATAAACCCTTATCGCTATTATTTTAAATAAAGCAATAAAATAAAATAAAAATCCCTGTCCAATAAAATAAAATAAAATTCCATATAAAATAAAATACCTATCCACTAACATAAAATAAATCCTTATCCCTATTTACTAAAATAAAATAATAAAATAAAATACAAATCCTTATCCAATAAAGTAAAATAAAATAAACAAAATTTTCTATAAATAAAATTAAAATACAATCCCTATCCAGTAAAATAAAATGATAAAACAAAATAAAATACTTATCCACTAACATTAAATAAATCATTATCCCTATTTACGAAAATTAAATAATAAAAATACAAATCCCTATCCAATAAAATAAAGTGAAATAAAATAAAACAAAATTCCCTATAAATAAAATAAAATAATCCATATAAACTAAATTAAAATGATAAAACAAAATAAAATACCAGTCCACTTACATAAAATAAATCCCTGTTAACTAAAATAAAATAATAAAATACAATCCCTTCCCAATAAAATTAAATTAAATACAAAATTCCCTATAAAATAAAACAAAATCCCTATACTAAACTAAACTAAAATAATAAAAAATATATAATTCCCATCCACTAACTAAATAAAATTATAGTGGTATAGTGTATGATGTTTGTTAAAGCTTTATTTCAGATAAATGCTGTTCTTTGGATCTTTCCATTCATTAAAGACAAAAGTACTCAGCTATTTTAAATATTGATACAAATAAAAGTAAATTATTTCTTGAACAGCAAATCTGAATATTAGAATGATTTCTGGAGGATCATGTGACACTGAAGACTGGAGAAATTATGCTGAAAATCGGCTTTAATCACAGAAATAAATTACATTTCAAAATATATTCAAATAGAAAACAGTTATTTTAAATAGTAAAAATATTTCAAAATTTTACTGTTTTTGCTGTACTTTGTATCAAATAAACGCAGGCTTGGTGAGCAGAAGAGACTTCCTGAAAAACACTAAAAGTCTTACTGTTCAGAAACGTTTTACTGATAGTGTATGCATTTAGCAAATGCTTAATTTCCAAGTGATACACAAAACAAAAACAAATCCAAGTTATCAAGATCACAAAAATTACACAGTTCCTCCTCTAAAATTAATATGCACTGTAAAAAGTTAATCGTGTTCTTGTTAAGCTCTAATTAAGTAGGTGGAATGAGTGGGATGCCACAGGGCTCGCTATTGGGCCCGTTCCTGTTTCGAAATTTAAGTACCTTGCTTCGTTTCTTCTTCAGCTTTTTCTTCTTCTTCTTGTTTTTATCATCATCCTCACTGTCGGAGGAGGATGCAGAGCTGTCACATGACCAGGGATCATTCTGGAGTGGAAAAAATGTGTATTTATATACTTTCACAGTGGATAGAAAGGCAAAGGAAAATTTATGTCATTGTAAAACATCTTTGATTTAACTTTCACACCTTTCCATCCTTCACACCTTGAACTTCTGGATCGATGTCTGCAAATACATTCATTATATATTGTATATCTTTACAAGTGTAATCGTCAAATGAAATATCACATTTATATAATTATGTATCTATTAATAAAATAACTATACACTAGCAGTCAAAAGTTTCTGAACAGTAAGATTTTATACAAGTCTTTTCTGCTCACCAAGCCTGCATTTATTTGATCTAAAATACAGTAAAAACAGTAAAATTTTGAAATATTTTTTCTATTTAAAATAACTGTTTTTTATTTGAATATATTTTAAAATTAAATTTATTTTTGTGATCAAAGCTGAATTTTCAGCATCATTACTCCAGTCTTCAGTGTCACGATTCTTCAGAAATCATTCTAATATGCTGATTTGCTGCTCAAAAAAAAAATTTATTATTACTATTAATATTTAAAACAGTTGAGTAAATTTTTTTTTCAGAATTCTTTGATGAATAGAATGATCCAAAAATCAGTATTTATCTAAAATAAAAAGCTTTTGTAACATTATACACTAACCTTTGAAAGTTTGGATTCAGTATAATTTATTTATTTATTTTTTGGTGAAAGAAATAATAGAAATTAATACTTTTATTCAGCAAGGATGCTTTAAATTGATCAAAAGTGATGATTAAAACATTTACAATGTTATAAAAGATTTCTGTTTCAGATAAATGCTGTTCTTCTGAGCTTTCTATTCCTCAAAGAAACCTGAAAACATTTCTACTGAGCTGTTTTCAACATAATAATAATAAAAATGTTTTTTTGAGCAGCAGATCAGCATATTAGACTGATTTCCAAAGGATCATGTGACACTGAAGACTGAAGTAATGATGCTAAAAATTCGGCTTTGAAATTACAGAAATAAATTACATTTTAAAATGTATTCAAATAGAAAACAGTTACTTTAAATATGAAAAATATTTCAATATTTTACTGTACTTTGGTTAAAATAAATGCAGGCTTGGTGAGCAGAAAGGACTTCTTTAAAAAAAAAACTAAAAATCATACTGTTGAAAAACATTTGACTGGTAGTGTATACATAAATAAATATAATAAATAAATTTTTAAGATGTAAATTTTAATTCAAATTTTGTATTGAATTAAGAAATTAAATTCAAATTCTCAGAATTAAAATGAAAAACAATGTTTTGCAACAAACAACAAACAAAAATGTTTACGCATTGTTTATGCATTTAAATAATATTCGGTCACCACATAATAAAAACTTGTAAATATAGATCAAACATTATTAAACATTTACGAAGAAAAAACTAAAACTAATCATTGTAAATACAATTTTAACTGTGTGCCAAAGTAGAAATGACTTGACAACTATCTATCTATATATACAGCTTATGAAAACTCAAGCTCAAACTCTCTCACTGTAAATTAATGGTATATAACATCAGTGTTCTGTAGATCATGGGTTGCATACGTAAATAAACAGTTCAAACTGAATCAAAAATGATTTTATGCAAGTTAAAAAAAACTCTACAAACATATAAAGAAAAGCACTGCAGATACTCTATTCCTCTTCCCTTTATTTTCGTTTTGTCATTCATGTAATTTGATCTTTTTACACAGATTATTTACCTGAAAACTGCCCGGACTCCATCAGCTTGTCGAGTGAGTCTGCTCTCATCTGACTGCACACAGGTGGTTTTGTACCTGGGGGGTGTGGCTTAACCGCGACTATTCCCGCTCATGAATATTAATTAGGCTGAACGACGCGGCTCTAAAGAGACTACTGAATAAACGCAGTATTATTCATATTAATAAACCTACAAGTTTAGACACTGCAAGAAAGCTACAGCACCATTACATGTATTATTACTACATATTTATGAGGTAAGCTTTTAGAGAACCTGCACACAAGCAAGACCTGCTGCTCCTCCTGTTCCTAAGCCGTTTGTCATTCGGTTTTAATACACTGACTAAACCCTTTCAATAGCACTTAATCTTACTTGTAACAGTAGGGTTTGATATTTCCCACGCCTTTTGTAAACACTGAGAGGGTGTGTGTGTGTCTCTCCTCTTGTTAGTCTCCCTTCTGTCTGCAAACAGGAGTAAAAAATTCAACGCTGATTTGAAAAGGTGTAAAGCTGCAAGTAACACATTCTTAAATACATAAACTATATCTAGATTTGCCAAATATGAATCCAACTATGGCGAAAGATTAAGGCATGGATATACAGTCAAGCCCGAAATTATTCATACCCCTGGCAAATTCTGACTTAATGTTTCTTTTATGCAACCAGCAATTTTTTTTTTGACCAGAAATGACACAGGCTTCTCCCACAATAATAAGACGATGTACAAGAGGCATCATTGTGGGAAAAAAAAAAAAAAATTCTGCTTTTATTTACATTTGAACAAAAAGTGGCATGTCCAAAATTATACATACCCTTTGCAAACTGTCAAAGTCTATGGGAAAATCCAAAGTTCTATACCATTCCAAATAGTCCAAGCTGTTCTAAAGCATCCTAATGATAAGTTCTTAGCAATGCATATTACTAATCAAACATTAAGTTTTGATATATTTATGTTAGGAAATGTACAAAATTAATTTAATGTAACATGATCTTTATCCTAATGATTTTTGGTATAAAAGAAAAATGTATCATTTTGACCCATACAATGTATTTTTGGCTATTGCTACTAATATACCTGTACTACTTAATACTTAAGGTTTTGTGGTCCAGGGTCACATATTTGGACTGTTTTAGATTTGTAAACAGTGTTTTATCTGTGCAGATTTTTCTCCTGATTCAGACCAGGCGACAGAATTGGTGCAAACACATTTGAAATGCATTTAAGTATTCAAATCTTAGATGTTTATTAATATTAGTAAGCTTAATATATATAAAATCATCATTTATTGGGTACTTTCAATTGGGAGGTGGCTGTCCCAAATTCTAACCCCTTAAATTTCAACTTTTGAAAATTATGTTGAAATCATTTTTTATTTTCATTTTCAGGTTTTGGAAGTATACTGAATTATCAACTAAGATGTTATGATAGTGTTTGGTTCAATGTATATTCAAACTAATGAGTCCCTAACTTTGAAATCAGCATGATCAACTTTTTGCTTTTTACAAAGAAAAATTTGATTCAAAATACAACAAATCTCATAAGTTACACTTGAAATAATGTTAAAATTATAATTGTTATGGATTTAAAGCAAACAAAAGCATGTACATCAGTCTCAAATGGGTGCTCGACTAAAAAACAACAAGCAGAAGAATAAAGTGTAAAGTTGGCAACACCAAAGCTCCAAAAATATAATTTTTTTTATAAATGATTACATTTTACATTTTAATATGAATCCTGCATGTTCTGTTAGCCTCTGTATGTATGAATGGCGGAGACACGTTTTTTTTTTTTTACTAAAACAGTGTCACTTTTACCGTTTCATTTGAGAAAACCAGCATCATATCATACTGTACACACAGAAACTTCACGGCAACCTGTCAAAATAAAAGTAGGGTTTAACATGAAACAGAACAATATTAGTCTTGTATTACTTTTGTACAGTATAATGTAGGTGTTTATATATTCCTATTTAAATAATTGACATAAAACAATATATATGATAAAAAATAAATATTACAACAAGCTTAACCACTTAATTGTAGAAAAAATACTACAATTATTATTTAAACGTTTTAAACTGAATATAATTTTTCTTCCATGTATTGATTTTAACAGTAAACCTCTGTGTGTTTGCCAAAAATTAAAAGGGTTTATTTTTCATTTGATTAAAAATAAATAAATGTTTATGCTTTCATTTGATTATCAGAAAAATTGAAACACACAAGAATTTCTAAAAAAAAAAAAAAAAAAGATTGTATAGCCCTATTGTTCAAAATGTTAAAATAGAGAGTTTTGGACTTATTTTACTTACTGGGGAAAAAAAGTAATGTTGGCTACCGGCACCGTTCCCATCCCATCCCATCCCAAAATAACAGTCAAAAATAAATCAAATGTCAGCTGTTTGGACTCTCATTCTGACGGCACCCATTCACTACAGAGGATCCATTGGTGAGCAAGTAATGGAATGCTACATTTCTACAAATCTCATCTACATCTTGAATAGCCTCAGGGTGAGTTTTCAACAAATTTTTCATTATTTGGTGAACTATTCCTTCAAAATAGTATGTCAAAAAATATGGATGTCTAATATCACTCAGATGGTGGTGCTAAAAACATTACAGATCATATTATGCAGAATCAAATTGTGTCTCCTCTTACATATAAACAATAAAACCTAACATAATGCACATTTAAAACTGCTGAGTCAGAGTGACAGAGCAGAAATCAGCAGGCTCTGTGTGTTTTTTCCGTGATGTTGCAAAGCAACTTGTGCAACTAAATGCTTACGCTGGGTTATTACAGTTTAAATGCTTCTCATTTGTGAATAAATGTGTGGGCTAATATACTACCTGTGAGAATACAGTGATTTCAGGTTCTGCTTAAGTCTGACGTGAAAAGAAAAACAAATCATATTTACATTATTAGTAATACATGCTTTGCAGGATGTTCAGTGATTAAAATACACAATAAAACACGAGCTTACTAATTAATACTGCACTGTTTATATTCTAGTGCCTACTGTTAATAGTAGAAAACAACAGTGCAACAGAATAGCACTGTACCATATTATTTCTTCAATATATAGCATGTCTTCTGCCAAAATGTACTGCATGCAATTAGAGCACACTGTGCAAAATACTGCATCCTACAATGCAAAGCACTAATTTGATAAATGAACTAGAAGAAATATCAACCTCAATGCCTGGTGATCATCATGCTGCTGGTCAGCTGAGCCTTTAAAAGTGGTGATTAAAGTTACAATTATTTCAACAGCGTGTTTCATCACGTCTCTCTTTGAATAAATAAGCGTTTTTGAACGTGTAGTTGAATGAATGGTTTAAAGACTGACTTAAAGACAGCCCCTTGAAAATCCCTCAAAATTAGCACAAAGGATATTTCTTTACCTCGACAGCCCTACTTGGGAGTGCCAGGATTACTTTTAATATAGCTTTGGTTGCATTTGTCTGAAAGCAGGAAGTCATACCTAGGATGCATGGAGGATGAGTAAATAATACACTACAGTAGTGTTGGTCCTATCATCAGCCTGCGAGATCACAATACATGACATTATTTTTATTGTGATCATTTATTTAATTATTATTGCACGAAACCAGCTCCAGCATAAGGCTTGTGCAGCTATCTACACTGTATGATGAATAAATTTCTTACCACACACTGCACGTCTATGGCGTGGCAACCGATGATCGTCACTCTAGTCAATGCTTGTGTTTACATCAGCAGCGGACACTTTAGTCGATGCTCACGTTTATATCAGCTGCCCTACGGCCAGAGGTGGGTAGTAATGAATTACATTTACTTCGTTACATTTACTTGAGTAAATTTTTGGGGTAACTAGTACTTTTAGAGTATATTTAAAGATAGGTACTTTTACTCTTACTCAAGTACATTTATAGTGAAAAAAATTACTTTTACTTCGCTACATTTGATGGCGTTCCTCTGTTACTGTCCAAACATGTCGTTGGAATTTTCATTTAATGTCTGATAAAACTGCGTTAATGCGTCTGTGTACAGCTGTTACTATAGAAACCGTAATATTTCAGCGCTCCTTCCAGAGCCATAGAGAAAGAGAGTTCTCTATTATAGATCAGTGGTTGCGACACGCTTTGATCTCGCCGCCGCGCGGTCACGTGGTTCGTGGAGCGCCCAATAGTTCCAAACAACTCCGCGCTGTCAATGTGTTTGAATGGGTTTAAGTAGCATAGACAGCAGTTGTACTATATTTGCAGCAATTTCGAGTAATTATTAACACATAATGTGCATTGATTGTGTATTGATAACTTCTCTGAATACGCTTTACAATCGCATTTTATTATGGCAGTGATAAAGAGACATAATTAATATGTTCTCATACTTTTTGGCAGTCAAATGCGACCAAACACCTTAAGTGTAACTTTTATTCAAATAAATAATTGTAATGTATAGTTCAGTTCTATTTAGTTAATATTATGAGGAGGGTTTTTTTTTTGTACTATTATGTGCAATAATGATCCTGACCATTTAAAAGATAACATTTTCTAATATAGTATTTATATTACAGTTAGTGTGATATTTAAGGTAAAATACATTTGAATGTGTATTTGGACATGATCAAACACTCTCTTTTTTATATGTTTTGACTTAAAGATTTAATGTTACATAAGAAAAAAAGTAATTTATTCGTGTTATTTTATGATATTCAAATATACAACATAACTGAATATTACAAAAGGCAAGCAAAAATGGCATTTGACATAATAGAAAAGATGAAAATAGTGTTTAAAAAAACAAGGCAACGAATTGCATTCAGCATACATTTTTTTTTTATCGTATTTCTTGAATGCAGTCTTTACTGAAACTCATTCAATCTCCTACAGTGAGAGAAAGATTGCAGAAAGACTAAAAACGTAAAAATATGACAATTAGTATCTATGGTCGCTATTATGGTGTTTCTCACGTTATCTAACTGCATTTACAGTATAACTGTTTATTTTTTAACGATAAACATTAACAATAACACGCTTCATAAAATACCACTACTGGCCAGTTTTCCGAGAGGTCAACTGATGCGTTAAAATGTAAAAAAAAAAATGCAGCAATTTCTTCAATTTACCGACGACTGTGCTTGAGAAGCGCTGAAATGAATGGGCTTCTATGGAGGAACTATTGTCCGCTCCATCACACGCTTTACTTCTGCATTCCTCAGTTCCTATGGAAGCCTATGGGAGTGTCGCAACTCTGTTTCTCTATGGCTCTGAGAGCTCCTAAAGCGCCCCCTCGTGACAGAGAATTAATTTTTCATTTCCAATACATTTTTTTTTCAGCTGTTTATGGTCAAATGATTGCAATTACTGACCCATGTTTTGATGCAGCAAACACAGAGTTGTAAATGTCAAAAGTTAAGGTGCCTTCTAAAAATCTAAACAAGTACAGTAATATTTATGTTTTAAATAAATATAATAAATTATACACTCAAATTATCCCTTTTAATGTTATAAAGGATGAAATGCCATAGTGTAACATATTTTGTTTTTGTGTGAAACTGTATCTGAATTTTAAATCATGCCATTTCATGGCTTAATATTCTACTTTACATTGTCCAATCCCATTACTGTTTATTTTACTTTTGCAGATCTTAAAAATGGTTATGAATTGCTTTAAATTAATATTTAAAAATTCTGTAGATACACTAAATGAAATAAATATAATGAAATAAAATTACTTCCTTGATATTTATTTATATTTGTGTATTAAAAACATTTTTGATTAGACTCCTATCTGCTTTTCTATATTTAAAAAAAGGTCTTTTTTTATTTGGGCTAGTTAAATTAATTTTCGGGCTACCAAAATCTGAAGAATACCTGCCCGAAGGTCCTATATATATAAACACCTTTCTTCAGCCTATGTTTTCAAGGAGAGGTGTGTGGAAGCTTTCCAAACAGTTTGAAATTCAGAGTCTTCACTTCATATCAATCAGATCAGAAATAACTAGTAACTAGCTACTTGAGTACTTTTTCCATCGGATACTCTTTTACTCTTACTCAAGTAACTATTAAGTTACTTTTACTCATACTTGAGTATATTTCCATAAGTACTTTTTTTGGGGGATTTTGGGTACTCTACCCACCTCTACCTACGGCTCACTGAAGCATCCCAGAAGTGGCAGTCCATGCTACATCACTGAACTTAGGCGAATCCCCACCTCGCCCCTTCACACCCGCCAACAATTCGAATTTCCGTAGGTGGATTTCAATTGAATGATATTCTAATGGACCGCGTTGTGACATAGCATCCGGAAAACAAACGCTGTAGCCAAAGGAGCTCGTTGTAGTTCTTGAAAAGGGAGTGTGTGACTCTGAGATTTGTAACTTTGTAGATGTTTTTTATGCCCAAACATACACACCACACACTGACTAAAATTCAAAAACTGAAAAAGCATAATAGGACCCCTTTAAAACAACAGTTACCTTGAGACACTGCAGGTAAAAACACTGTTTTTTCATGCTCCTGTCAAGTTTGAGATTTTGGGCTTTTTGGTGTTTCATAAAGTGTTTTTTTCAGACTTGTGGAAAAAAAAAAACACCCAACACTGTTATGTGTTTCTGTTATAGCACTTTATCTATTTGTGTCAATAGATTTCACTGTCAATTACAATACATATTTTTAAAGGCTGTTTTCTCAAAACAAGTTTTTTTCTCCTACACTAAGCCATAAATCTCCACTTCAGTAGCACTTACACACACCATATTTTACATTTTTATTACCGTCCATATCCTGAAGGTTTTTAAAAAGGGATTTGTTCCTATATAATTCGCTTGATTTTTTTAAAACATTTTATTCCCCAAAAATGGTAAAAAAAATAATACATTGTTTTCTGTCTGTTCTGTTTTTTTTTTTTATTATGGAATGACAAAATGAGACCCAAAATTCCCTCCGTAAAAACATTTGACTCTAATATTTAAAAAAAAATTAAACAAGAATTTTGAGACTGACTTCATTCAGTGTTTAGATTTTTGTACTAGAAATGTATGCAAATTAGCACGTATTTCATTAAATAATGGCTCATTTACATATTTAAACCTAACATTTTAGAAAACTTGTAATACAAAAAATGTTTGCAATTATCAATGTAATCAATCAACTGTGTAAGTAAGGTCATAACTATTAGTTATTTTTTCTCTCGCCTTAAAACAACATCTTTTCTCATAATAACGAGATGTTGTGTCATTAAAATTACATCTTTTCTAGTAATAACAAGATGTTATGTCCTTAAAATGACAACTTTTCTCGTAATTATAATGTAATGTTGATAAAATATATATATTTTTATAATGTTATGTCATTAAAACAACATATTTTCTTGTAATTTTAATGAGAAAAGATGTCGTTTTAACAGGTCACCTGGTATTCCATGTGTGCAGTAATTTGTCATATTGTTGTCAGTATTCATACTATACTGTATATATAGTATGTTATTCTATTCTTAGCCAGAAAAGACGTTCCTCTAAAGACGGAGACGAGGAAGCTCCTGTTTTTAGCTGACACTGATTAGTGTCTCATGAGGCTCCTCCTGCGGCACTCTGGGAATGAAATATCATGCTGAGATATCATGTATCAGGTATTGTTCTTAAACGCTTCCCTAGGATCCTTTCCAAGAGCTGATGAGTGGATTACATCTTCATTTCTCTCTCTGTGGGAACCTGATGAGTTTCCAGAAACTGGCACTCTGTCATTTCCATTCCTTCACGCAGATCAGTGCAGGTTATAACAAGATGTTGTCTTTAATAAAAAGTATAGTCACATATTATTTGGAATATATTTTTAATATAAAAATTAATGAAAATATGGATAAAAATAAAACGACTTGCTCAATAATAATTATTATTATAATCACTATTATTATCTTTATTAAAAATACAGTCAAATATAACATTTTTAATATAAAAAATTCTAATAAAAATAAAAAACGTTACTTAATAATATTTAATATAGTCATTATTATTATCTTTATTTAAAAAGATTAGGCACATCTGATATTTTTAATATAAAAATACTAATAAAAACATTACTCAATAATAGTAATAATAATTTTAGTATTATTATATTTAATAAAAATACATAACCCCACATTGTTATTATATTTTTAATATAAAAATAATTTTTAAAAATCTTAAAAAAATCATTACTTAAAAATAATTATTATGATCACTGTTATCATCTTTATTTAAAAAATATTGTCACGTTATTATATTTATAATATAAAAACACTAATAAAAATAAAAAACATTACTCAATAATAATAAGAATTATTATTATTATCGATGTTATTCTTATTTAAAATAGTCACATATTTTTATTATATTTTTAATATTAAAACATAAATAAATACAAATAACAAAACCATTGCTCAATAATAATAATAATTATTATTATTATAATCACTATTATCTTAATTAAAAATACAGTCACATTTAATTTATTTTTAAAATTAAATAATACAAATATTCTAATAAAAATAAAAAATATTACTTAAGAATAATAATGATTATTATAATCACTATTATTATCTAAAAATATAGTCAATTACAAAAAATACTAATACAAATAAAACATTATTCAATAATAATAATAATAATCACTTTTATTATCTTTATTTAAAATAGTCACATATATTTTTAATATTAAAATAATAAAAAATACTAATACAAATAAAAATATTACTCAAAAATAATACTTGTTGTTTTTTATTTAAGAATTATAAATGGGTATAATAATATATTATTATAACTACTTATAATTAGATTATTATTATTATTATTATTATATTATAATATAATATTTTTATTTAAATAATAATAAAAATAGCAATAAAATATACACCATTACTCAATAACAGTTATTGTTAATTATAAAATAATTATAAATACTTATTATGTTTTTAAACCATATTAAAAATGTTACTCAAAATTATTTTTTAGCTACAAAAAACCAACAATAATATATAATAAAATATTATATTATAATATTAATACAATATTTTTTTTATTGCTTATAGCTTATAATAATTATTATTATTTCATCATATTCTTTTATGTAATAATCTCATATACATTGGTCTGAAAAAGCCTTGAAAGGGTACCCCGTGTGAGCTCATCGCACTGCATTGTGGGACTGCTAACTGGAAGTGCAGCCCTGATGGCCTGATTAGATGCTGGGCGGCATGGGGTAACAGCAGCTCAGAGACGAGTGTGCGGTTGACATGTGAGATGCGCTGTATTCCCAGCCGTATCTCCACATGTTCTCCGGCAGCAGGTACGGCAGCCACCTCACAGCTGAAGGATGCCAGGGCGGTTGCCAAGGGAACAGATGTTGAGAACAACTGCACACACAGCTGGACGGAACACACCGCCTGCTGCGACAGAAAGAGGGAGGGGTTTAGATGAGTGTATGAGCACGCACGTGTGTGTGTGTGTGAGAGAGTGTGTGTGTGTGTGTGTGTGTGTGTGTGTGTGTGTGTGTGTGTGTGTGTGTGTGTGTACCTGGTATTCATCACGTTGTGGGGACCAAATGTCCCCACAAGGATAGTAATACCAGTAGATTTTGACCTTGTGGGGACATTTCTCAGGTCCCCATGAGGAAACAGGCTTATAAATCATGCACAATGAGTTTTTTTGAGGAAGTAAAAGTGTGCACAATCTCCTGTGAGGGCTAGGTTTAGGTGTAGGGTAGGTGTAGGGCCATAGAAAGTACGGTTTGTACAGTATGAAAACCATTACGCCTATGGAATGTCCCCATAAAACATGTAAACCCAACATGTGTGTGTGTGTGTGTGTGTGTGTGTGTGTGTGTGTGTGTGTGTGTGTGTGTGTACCTGGTATTCATCACGTTGTGGGGACCAAATGTCCCCACAAGGATAGGAATACCAGTAGATTTTGACCTTGTGGGGACATTTCTCAGGTCCCCATGAGGAAACAGGCTTATAAATCATACACAATGAGTTTTTTTGAGGAAGTAAAAGTTTGCACAATCTCCTGTGAGGGCTAGGTTTAGGTGTAGGGTAGGTGTAGGGCGATAGAAAATACGGTTTGTACAGTATAAAAACCATTACACCTATGGAATGTCCCCATAAAACATGTAAACCAGTGTGTGTGTGTGTGTGTGTGTGTGTGTGTGTGTGTGTGTGTGTGAGAGAGTGTGTGTGTGTGTGTGTGTGTGTGTGTGTGAGAGAGAGAGAGAGTGTGTGTGTGTGTGTGTGTGTGTGTGTGTGTGTGTGTGTGAGAGAGAGTGTGTGTGTGTGTGTGTGTGTGTGTGTAAAAGAGGACAAAATCTGTTTACATCTAAGTTGCAAAATATCACAAAAACAGTTTGTCAGTAAGCAGCGTTTCCATATCATGTGCTCAAAAGAACTGAGTCATCACTTTTGGGAAACTTTCACATCACCCTTTAATGCACATCTATACATTCATTTGCTTAATGTGCTTTTATTTAATGTGCATTTCTTTTATCACATAAATGTATCCACATCAAGTGAACATGCATTTCTTGTGCACATTTTATTCACGTCTATCCAACCACATATGTCAAAATGTGCATGAAATACAAAACTGTTTTGCTGTTGTTATTTTTAATGTTTTTTTTATTCATTTTTTTTAAATGTTAGTTTTTAAATTTGTAATTGTTAGTATTTTGTTTATTTTATTTTAGTTTAAGTTATTTTAGTATTTTAAATTTAAATTTAAATTTCAAGTAAATATCTGCATTTATTATGCACATTGTATGCACAACCATATCCCAAAATTTTCACATATACATATATATATATATAATTTTATTTTAATATTTTTAATACTTAAGTTGGATATTATATATTTAGATTTGAAAAAATAAGTTAAAATAAAATTAAATATTTTGCTTAAATTTAAAGTATTAAAATACTAAAACAGAAAATACCTAAACTAAATAATTAAATAATTAAAGCCAATTTTTTTTTAATTTAAGCCAAAAATTGTGCCTTCACAACTAACTAAAACTTTACTAAAATACTAATTATTAAAAGTTTAATTTTAGTAAACTTTAAAATACCAACATTTGGTTTTGTATTCATTTTTTATTTCAGTCATAGTTTTGTTATTTTTAGTTTTATTTTAATACTTCACATTTAAATGAAAATGAGAAATGCTGCTTTTCTAACCGGAAACAAAATAATTGTACTTTTTTATATTTTATTTTATTTGAGTTAAAACTTTTTATTTCAATTTATTAATATGTCCATTTATTTATTTTTTAAAATTAATTGACATAAATGTTGTTTAATAGTTTAGTTTTAGTTAACAATAACAACACTGGCAGATGAAAACCTAGCTTCACTTTGTTCAATCTGTACATTGTTGGTGTGTTTTGCAAAATACTTTCTAGTGTTTAACAAATCAAGCATCACTGTTTTATTGCTCATACTCAATAAAGCATTTGAAAAGCATAATGAAAGCCAGTTTTGCTCAAAGCAGCACTCATGTTTTCCTCAGACGGTGTAGAGATGTGTTTGTCAGTGTTCAGTGTGGCTCCTAATGGGTCGCTGACAGACAGATGGAGATGGGAAGTGGTCATGTAGTTCTGTGTGTCTGTCAGCACACATTCACCCTAAAAGAGAGAGTTGGGCTCTTCAGAAACAGATGCTTGGGCGACATGACGGTGCTGAAGCACTGATTAAACGCAGCTCTTTCCATCTGCTCAGAGTTTCATCTGGATGAAGCAATCTCGTTTTCTCAATAAGATTAATGGTATATCTGTCTTTTAAATTGTTTCACTTTCCCTTAGATCCAATAATAACGTTCGTATAATAAAAAACTGATTTTCATTATAATTTTTCACCCTCTTTTTGACTCTATGTTACAAATGTAGGGACTTCTCCAATGCATCACAACTACATTATCATGTTTCACGTGCATACCTAGTGTGCATGCTTGTGTATTAAACCTTAGTACTGCAGGGGGCGCTAGAGATTTCTTCAAATGTCATAGTTATTATAGTGTATTTTATTGTTTATAGATTAAAATAATTATAATAAGAAATATTAATGTAGTTGTTATTTTCTATATTTTAATGAGGATTTTTTTTTACATATTTTTGTTGCTATTATTTGTATTATTGTAGAGGTTTTTATTGTTTATAGATAGTAGTAATAATAATAATAATAATAACAACACATTATTAATGTAGTTATTGTTATTTTATATATTTTTGGAGGATTTTTGGCATATTTTTGTTGCTTTTATTTTCATTATTTTAGTATTTTTTTATTGTTTAAAGATAATAATAATAATAATAATAATAATAATTATTATAATAATTACAAGCATTATTAATGTAGTTATTGTTGTTATTCCATATATTGTAATGAGCATTGTTGGCATATTTTTGTTGCAATTATTATTATAGTGTAATTTTATTGTTTATAGATTCAAATAACAATACAATTAATAAAAATAATAATTACAAATATTATTAATGCAGTTGTTAGTTTTGTATACATTTTACTGAGCATTTTTTGCATATTTTTAGTTGCTATTATTTTATTATTATTATAAAGTGTTTGTATTGTTTATAGATAATAATAATAATTATTATTATTACAAATAGTATTAATGTAGTTGTTGTTGTTTCATATATATATATTTGAATGAGTATTTATTTTGCATATTTTTGTTGCTATTATTTTTATTATTATACTGCATTTTTATTGTTTATAGATAAAATATAAAATACAAATACAATAAAATACAAATATTATTAATGTAGTTATCTTATACATTTTTAATGAACATTTTCCGGCATATTTTTTATTGTTATACTGCATTTTTATTGTTTATAGAGAAAATATAAAATACAAATACATAAAATACAAATATTATTAATGTAGTTATTTTATACATTTTAATGAACATTTTCTGGCATATTTTTGTTGCTATTATTTTTATATTTTATTGTTTATAGCTTGAAATAATAATAATAACAACAACAACAAATATTATTAATGCAGTTGTTGTTATTTTATATATATTTTAATGAGTATTTATTTTGCATATTTTTGTTGCTATTATTTTTATATTTTATTGTTTATAGCTTGAAATAGTAATAATATTAATAATAATAATTACAAATATTATTAATTTAGTAGTTATTTTATATATTTTAATGAGCATTTATTTAGCATATTTCTGTTGCTATTATTTTTATTATTATAGAGCAGTTTTATTGTTTATAGGTAAAAAAATCACAACAAATATTATTAATGTAGTTATTTTATACATTTTAATGAACATTTTCTGGCAATTTTTGTTGCTATTATTTTTATATTTTATTGTTTATAGCTTAAAATAATAGTAATAATAATAATAATAATAACAATAATAATAATAATAATAATAATAATAATAACAATTATTATTAATGTAGTAGTTGTTATTTTATATATATTTTAATGAGTATTTATTTTGCATATTTTTGTTGCTATTATTTTTATTATTATAGTGCATTTTTATTGTTTATAGATAAAATAATAATAGCAATAATAATAATAATTACAAATATTATTAATGTAGTTATTTTATACATTTTAATGAACATTTTCCGGCATATTTTGGTTGCTATTATTTTTATAGTTTATTGTTTATAGCTTGAAAAAATAATAATATTTATAATAATAATTACAAATATTAATAATGTAGTAGTTGTTATTTTATACATTTTAATAAGCATTTTTTGGCATATTTTGTTGCTATTATTTTTTATTATTGCAGTGTATTTTTATTGTTTATAGCTTAATAATAATAATTACAAAAAATATTAATGTAGTTGTCATTTTATATACATTTTTAGCATATTTTCGTTGCTATTACTTGTGTATTTGTTGATTTTGTCATTAAATAGAAAATACAAATAATACAAAAAACTCATGATAATAATAATAATAGTAAATAAAAATATAAAAACACATAATAATTATTTCATTATATAAATATATTATTGAATTTGAATAGATTATAGCCTAAAATACTACTATGTGACAAATTGTTTTTATGTTCAGTTTTTATTGTGTATTATCTAAGTCGCTTATCTAGTTTCAAAAGTCTTATTGCTTATATGTTTTGGGTCTGTGTTTTTGTAATAGTGGAGATTTCTGCACTCTATAATTTGTGTCATTTGTTTACATATGTATTCATTGATTCATGTTTTTATGGAGAGTTTACAAACCATTACCCATTTTCAGATTTTGACAGATTTGTTGTAAATGGCTGTTCTCAGTGTTTTCTGCCTGTTTGTAGCCGATAATCGGATGGTTTGTTGAACCCGTTATCATTCTGACAGAGCAATAGGAGAAATCCTGCCTACAGCTGGTCCCTGAGCGCCCACAAATCACTGCATTTGTCTGTTGAATCTCTGAAGTGTGATTGTTATTTGTGGAAGTGTCATATTGATGCTTCTCCAGTCCTTCTGGACACACACGAATAATGCAGCTTTTACTAATAAAAGGAACTACTACATACTACATTATAGTACTATCATGCATTTTTGCATTTACATGCTCATCTATTTGGTACAGAAAGGGTTATTTAGTATCGTTAAGATACTAGTTTTTAATAATATGTGTTTTAAAACAGTAATACATGTATTTTATATATAAAAAATGTATTTTTATATATTTTATATATATTTCAATTTCAGTTAAAGTTTTAGTAATTTTGTTGTGTTTTTGTAAATAACACATTTTATTAAAATAATAAATGTTATTATAACAATTTAGTTTTTATTATTTATATTTTTCAAAGCTTAAAATAATAATAAATGAAAAATCATTATTTTTATCAAATGAAAAGTAATTGACATTTTTGTTATTATTAGAATTTATATAATAATAATAATAATAATAAAAACCGAAAACACGTTTATTATTTTATTAAAATAACATTTTATTTAAAAATTCATGTTTATTAGTTTTATTTTTTATTATTATTTTTATTATTTATAGTATTGTTTTTTATTATTTTAATAAAATAACACATTTTATTACAATATTAAGTTTATTAGATTAGTTGTATTGTTTTTATTTATAATTTTTCAAAGCTAAATAATAATAATAAGACGAATTGTATTATTTTTATTAAATTAAAAATTAATTGACATTATTTTTGTTGTCATTAGAATGGATATAATAATAATAATAATAAAAACTGACAACAACAACAATTAATTATTTTATTTTATTTAAAAAAATATTTTTTATTATATTTTTATTTTGAATAATATTTTTATTATTTATTATTTATATTATAATTGGTGCAGGGTTTACTTTGAAACAACTTTAATTCAGAAATTGCTACAACCATGAAGTTTATTATTTTATGTTTCAATTAAAAAAAAATTCAAACTTAAAAAAATAAATAAAAATTATATTATTTTTATGAAATTAAGAAATAGTATTATTTTTATAAAATGGAAAAATAATTGAATTATTTTTGTCATTATTTATATAATTTATATAACAATAATAATAATAATAATAACTGACAACAACAACCATTAATTGTATTATTTTATTTAAAAAAATATTTTTATTAGATTTTTATTTTTTATTATTTTAAATATTGTTTTTATTATTTATAATTGTATTATTTAATATAATAATAATAATAGTATTATTTTTATGAAATTAAAAAAATTATATTTAAATTAAATATTTTTTACATTTTTTAAATATATTTTTTAAATGTCTAAAATATTTTTTCAAGTAATTTTAAATTAAATTTAAAAATATATATTTTCAATAATATATATTTACATAAAAAAAAAAATATATATATATATATATATTTGAAAAATATATATACCTATTCTAATAATGTTTTTTAAATTTTTTAAAAAAATTATAAAATATTTTTATAGTTTTATTTTCAATAAAAAACATATTTTTTCTTTTAAAAATATATATGTATATTTCTTAAATAAATATAATTTTTTATTATAAAATATTTTTATTTCAAGTAATTTACTTTGAAACTACTTTAACTCAAAAATTGCTACAACTATTAAGTTATTATTTTATTTTTAATTTTTTTAAAGCTAAATAATAATAATAATAATAATAATAATAATAATACATTTATTATTTTTATTAAATTAAAAAACAGTATTTATTTTTATGAAATAAAAAAAATTATTGACATTATTTTTGTCATTATTAGAATACTAAAATATTCACAGGCAAATGAAAAAAAATGGAAATATGATTTTGGTACAGAAATAAGCATAAAAAAGCACATTCAAGAAAAAGTATAACAAATTCACAGTAAAAAAAATCAGAAGTGAACAAGCTGAAAAGTAAATACCCGTGTTGCTACAGACGGAGGCGCTGTTGCTGCACCGCAGATGAGTTGCGAGCGGCGGCAGAGAGGAGCTCCGCGTCTGGGCGAGATGACCTTGATAAAGCCAAGAGTGAACGAGAAGGAGTCTGAAAGGAGGGGGAGCCTGCGGTGCCAGAGACATAATCCAGCTCAGAATTGAACATATCGATTCAGAGAGAGAGAGAGAGAGAGAGAGAGAGAGAGAGAGAGAGAGAGAGAAAGAGAGAGAGAGAGAGAGGGATAGCAGAGCTTGTGTTTTAGTCAATGGAAACATGATTTTCTTCCGCATAACACCACGCCCATCTCAGAACGCGCATCTGATCCTGACTGCAAACATCAGATCCTCACACATGCATATGAGCTCAGATAATTAATGTGCGCAACCTTTCAAAACAGTGCTGATAATAAACACTGAGGGAATTCAGGAAGAATGAATTATGTTCACGAAATTGAATTGTGCAAATCAGGTAACGGTGAAAAAAACCCCACAAATTAGTGTTGAACGCAGTTTGCAATTACCTGATAGAGTCATAAACGCCTACCAGCGATTTCATGATCGTCAGCGATTCATTTAGTGTGAACGCACCTTTAATGATCATATCAATTCAATCAAACACTAATCACATTCTTGTCTCTGTACATATACAATAGGAATTAAAAAAAGTTTATTTTAAATAGTTAGATGTAATATTTCATATATTTAGTAATATGTCATATTTATTTAGACTGAAGTTTAAGAATAAGTTTTAGTTAAAAAATATTTTTTAATTATTTTTTTAAATATATTATTATTATTATTATTTATGCATAAAATTTAAAAGTAAAAATATTTTATTATATATATATATATATATATATATATATATATATATATATATATATATATATATATATATATATAAATGTAAATGTAAAAAAAGGTAAATTTTATTTTCAATATATATTTTTATTAATTTTTTTTATTTTAAAAAGAAAAATTATAAATATTTTTATT